>NW_010164221.1:0-19604 GCF_000695765.1 Mesitornis unicolor
GCACAGCCCTCTGGCATGTCAGCCACTCCTCAGCTGACACTGAGGTGTCAGCTTGGTGTCATCAGCAAACTTGCTGATAGTACACTCAATTCCCTCATCCAAGTCATTGATGAATATATTGAACAATAGTGGCCCCAGTACTGACCCTTGGGGCACTCCACTAGTTACAGGCCTCCAACTAGACTCCGCCCCATTGACCACAACCCTCTGGCTTCTTTCCTTCAGCCAGTTCGTAGTCCACCTCACTACCCGTTTGTCCAGTCCACACTTCCTCAGTTTAGCTGTGCGGATGCTGTGGGAGACTGTGTCAAAGGCTTTACTGAAGTCAAGGTAGACCACATCCACCGCTCTGCCATCATCCATCCACCTCGTTATATCCTCGTAAAAGGCTATGAGGTTGGTCAAGCACGACTTCCCCTTGGTGAAGCCATGTTGACTGCCCCTAATGACCCTCTTATCCTTGATATGCCTTGAGGTGGCACCAGTGTTTCCTGAGAACATCCTTCAGTTGACAAGCATCAATTTTAGTTATTTTGTATGAATACAGTTACCTTCAAAACTTGTATTCAGCCATACAATGACATTATTTGGGCACTGAAGGCAATTTTTTAACCTCTGTCACAAATGATAATGGAAGCTAAATGAGAATGTGTGGAATTGCAATTGCGACAGTGAAGAAAACTTTGAAGTTGCTTTTGATAGAAGTTAGATTTCTTTCCCTGCGCTATGCAAATAGACTTGTTTGAATGCAATTTCTTTTATGTTTCACAGCAGTTAGTCGAAATAAGCCTGCAAATATATTCTACTTATGTGTTGTCTACAAGTAATGTTACAAAGAACTGAAATCCGGTTTTGTTTTTTTAATCACAGAGAGTTTTTTAGAGTGAGTCCTATGGATCTTTTTCCCCAGTATGTGTTGATGGCAATTTCTGTGTGTAGCTTTCAAAACTCATAAGTGAAACTTCTCGAACTTGTGTATTATTCATCAAAGTGTTTGTTTACTAGTAAATATACAAAAGAGAATAACTGTTAGAAGGACATAATGACTTACTAGAACTCTTTTCCCCCCTCCAGCATCTAATTGATGTGAAATTCTAAAGCAGGTTATTTTCAGAATAATTTTAATACAGTTTTTTTCCAGCAAAAAGGGAAAATGCTGTAAAACTCAGTGTAGTGTGTCAGTTTTCACTTAAGGCTTTACCCTGCAGCAGTGTCACATGTCACTCTATTTGCTTTGTCAGTAGATCAGTGACAAAAGAAAACATGTCGTATACTAGACTGACATCTTGGCATAGGAAAAAAGCCAGCTAAATCTTCAGGAATATGAATAGTTTTAGCTTGCTAAAGATGACAAACCTTTAAACTTTCACTGATCTGTTATTTGTCAGTGTAATATGTCTATTTGGGTGCCTGTTTAAGAGTGAACAGATCTGTGTTGGATCATGTGAATATGAGGCGGCTTTGGACTTCAGTATTAAAAGCATTCACTTTTGCTGAGTTACTGTGAGAAGATTATCTCTAATGTGGGCACCTAATGGATGTCCCTTTCTGACATCCACATTTGTGTAGAGAACCTTGGCTCCGTTGACTTTATGGGCAAAGGGTTTGATTCGGTTGCCTAAACGTAGGCATCTGGTGTCATCTGGGACATGTCCAATATCAGGAGCAGCTGCATGGGACTGGCAGAAAATGACAGTAGGTAACTCGTATCCTTCTCAGCTGGCAGCTGGAGACCAGTGGGGATACCCTAGAGCATCTCAGATGTACTAGATGCCCTTGTTAAGGCAACTAATTTTGCCTCAAAACTCCATTAATACCGTGAGAGCTAAGATGCCTTGGTCACAGACAGGTACCTAAATGTGATGCTTTTCGTAATTTTAAGATTAATCCTAGTTTCTGGAATACGGAACGTTACTGCAATGAAGATTGCTCATTTGTAATCTAAATCCCCCACTTTTAATTACATGTGGTAATGTGCTGGTTGAGTTGACATAAAAATAGATAGGTTTTACAGTGAAGAAGATACTTTATTGAATATGACTTCTAAGTTACTTTTTGGGTATTGTTTGTAAGTTGGACTACTAGATGAGTGAAGAGAGTGGTCAGTCAGTGCGTAGAGCTTGTTAACCTGTCATGGAGATGTGAGGCTACAAGTCACTTGACTTGCGTTCTTGGGCTGGAGGACACACCTACTGCTCAGATGCAGGGGACAACAGCAAGACTTCTTAGACAAGACGGTATTTCTATTTCCAAGTTTATGGCTATTTATGCTCTGACAGTGGATTCTCCAGTGACTTTTCAGTGAACTGCCAGTCATCTAATGAAGATAATTTTTGAGTGCTCAGGACAGAATTTGTGAGTGTTCAAAGCAAATTGTCTGTGAAATGTGAAGTCTGTAGATCCAAAGAGGCTTGGCAAACAGGCAGATATGGTTCCTCTTGCGAGGCCAGGGGCTGGAGGCTGTGAAGAGAAGATGGTACTGCCTTGTCTTGTGGGCAGAAAATTTTCTGCATAACTTAAGTTCTTTATTAACATAAAAATTTGTCCCTGTGTTTATTCTCCTAATTAATGACTTACAGCTTCTCTGAAGTGTAAGACATTTATGAAAATCTATGTTCATGCCAGTTTCTTCTGTAAAAGGAGAAAAGAGCAGCATTGAGTAATAGTTGTTTATTAACGTAAGTTTAAAACTTTTCACAAATATTTAGTCATACCAGTCAATGTGCACTTTTCTGTGACAGTTTGGACTGAATATACACAATAAACAGTTTAGCGTAGTTATCATATTTCATCTTTTAGAATGCATTTCACTGAACTAGTCACAAGAAGAGAAGGTAATAAATGTGCAATTTTCCATATTTAAAATGGGAAGGATCACATCCATAATAACAAACAGTATCACATCATAAATTCATACCCCAGCACACCTGTACACTGCTAAGCGAATGTTACTGTAATGGAAAACAATGCAACATTAACATTACTTGAAACCACAGCTTCTAGTTGTTATTGAGGATCCACCATGATGCTGAAAGAGAGGAAAAATTATTTGTTAATATAAGCAGTATTTATTTTTCTACCTCTTGTAAAAAATCCTAAATAAAATAGCTATAACATATAAAAAGAAACATTAATTTATAAATGCAGCTAATAATAATTTATTTGAAAGCTGCATACATTCAAGGACAAAACCTCCAGACAAGGGAAGAATACTTAAAATACTGGGAGAGCTGAGTATACCTGGCAGGGAGGTTGCTTTAGCACAAGAATTTGTATCTCTCTTCGATAGCATCCAAAGAAGCATTAACATGTCGTAGGTGCAGTTGCATAGAATTAAGTGTCTGGGTCCCAGGGAACAAACCACATAAATCCTTGCTGCTCTTGGCTGTGTGTGTCAGTGTTTTAGCTGAGCGCTCTGTCCCCTGGGTGGTCGTGCTGCCTGTAATGACTTTCTTTCCTGGTGACATTATTCAAACCTGGTGCTGTTCTTTTTACACAACTCTAGGAATTAAGAGCATTTTGCCCCAAAAGTGAGAGAATTGATGGACTTGTAAAATGTCATTCCTGTAAAAGAAGATCTGTAATCACCAGATTATAGACAGGGCTGGAGTGAAACATTTGCAATTCTTCCCCGTGGTCCCTACCCTTTGCCCTTTTGAAACTGAACCTTCTGCAGGGAGGAACCACAAGATTTATGGAGAGGCACAGGAAGGAAGGGAGGGAATTGTGACTGCATCTGAGATGCCAAGTCCCCTTAGCAGAGGGCACTTCTAGGCTTTGCACTGCACAGTTTGGGGATTAAATTCATTAAAACTTGTTTCTGTGTATGTGTCCATAAATCCTTCAATTTATGGCATTTAAAAAAAATTCTTGAAGAAGAATGTTGAGAAGATACTTAAGAATCCTACTGAGCTTGGGCTATGAAAGCCTAGTAGTCTGTGACACATCAGTGGATTCATAAATTCTGGCTAAAAAAAAAAGCCAATTCTACAGTTTATTTATATGGATTACAGTGTCATAAGTGTTCAAGGGTTTTCCTCTAGCTTTTGTTTTCTTCACCAAAAGGTTCTCTAGTATCCTCAAGTCCAGATCTCGTATAAAGATTAGGCGTTCGTTCAAGAGGAATTGAGTGATTCATGCCACCCTGGTAGATTGGCCTGAAGCAACTTGGTTGTTTAACAGATGTGCAAGAGATTATCATAGGTTGTGGTTCCTCTTAACTGATGGTAAATTAATTTGCTTTTGGATAATATTAGATCTAACAGTCCTGAAATCACATGTCTCCCTGAATTATTCTTAGCCAGGTAAGTGTATCATTATTAATTTTAATTAATCAGCTGAGTGAAGGCTCTTGGGTTTTAATCTTTGAATCAGATTCAGATTACAATTTAGAATGGTTTCAGTTCTTAGTTAACTGGGTGTGCCAAAAAAATGTAGATATGTCTGAGCTATGGTATATTTGTTTTTAAAATAGACCCTATCTATGCACTAGTTTAGACAGGTGGTTTTTTTTCCTGATTTCACACTGGTATCATTTTACAATGTCTGAAATTCTTTCCTAAAGTATACTAGTAGCATTGCAGCCATCATTTTTTACTTCATGAACATTTTCTGTGTTTCAAATACAAATACGATTTGTGTAGATCAAACATGGGAAGTGCTTTCCATGAAACAAAAGTTCAAAAGTCTGCAGAGATTTCTAAATTACAGGTAATGTATAAACTGTAGAAATAACTGTGAATGCATTACTTCCCATTGCCCCTGCCCCCAGCAAGGAGTGTGCAGTGATAATTGTTTCTATAGCGACTGTCTGCCAGGATAGACTGAAGGCTGAAATCCTTCTTAGCAGGCAGAGTTGATGCTTTAACGAGCATTTTGTATCCAATATCAGACACTTCTATATTTAGGCATTTATAAATTATGTTTACATTTTATTTTATGTTACGTACTTTAGCGATGAGTAAACCACCCCTGGAACTTCTGGGTCATAGCCAGTTGAGCCCTTGAATACAAGTTTGGGAAAGGGCTGCGTTGTTTCCTACAGCCAAGTTTGTCTTAAGTCCAGCAATTTCCCAGTAAGATAAAAGATTTGAAGGGATTCGTGGTTCATTAAGTGCAATCTCCTGATACTGCAGGAATCCTTGGCATATAATTGCATCTTCAGATCAGGCTCATGAGGTCTGAAAATGTCTTGGGTAGTTTCTTTTAAAGAGAAACCCCAGGCATAGGGGTGTTTTAATTACTATGTGATTTTTTTTTCCTACTATGTGGGGTTTTATTATTTTAAATTTAGTTTGTACTCAAACATAGGTGAAAGTAGGGTTTCATTGTAACAGATTTGTATTGCCAAACATAAGAATTTTGCTGTCTTCCTCTGTAAATGTGGGGGTGACGCTTGCTTTGCTTCATCCTGCACGGTCTCTTTTAACTATCATTTCTCCGAGAAAGATGATGTTGCATGCGCATTGGTTTGTATTAGAAGTAGTAATTTGGAATTATTAACACCTTGCTGTTTCAAAGTAGTTTGGGTCCCCCCCCCTCCCCCGTTTTAACATAGCAGGAAGCATGTACAATAAATTGGTTAGGAAATACCAGTTATTAGTAATTAAGAATCACATCAGTCAATGTAAATAAGATTAAATACAAGTAGTCATCAGCAAGCAATTTTTTGCCTGAAAATCTTAAACAGGTCTGTTTTACTATTCACAAACAGTGGTGTTGATATTCAAGATATTTGCTTAAATAGTATATGTTAGCCTAACTTTTTACCATATAAAATATAGCACTGTGGGTGTTACTCTTGCTGATGCAGTTTACATTTCTGTGTTTAAAATAAAAACAGTTGGAGCCCTTTCTCCTCCATACTTTACTAAAGAAGGTCTGACTAAGTGTGATATTATGCAGTGATCCTGCACATGGAACACACTAATATAGCTGAACTCTTCACATGGAACAAACAAAATATTGTGAAAAATTGATATTTACCAGGGACTAGCATTGTTGTGATGAGCTCTGGAGTTTCCAAGAAGTCCACATTACTTCTTTGGAATGTCTTGCTGTAATTCATTTGAAGGTGGCTAAACAATTGTAAAAAATAAGAATATATCAAGTTTTTTAAAGGGGGTAGGGTTTTTTTTGTTTTTATGAGCATCAGAAATGTTACAGTTGATGCTGTAACCAAGATTTTGTGCTTCTAAACTTGGGCAATGACAATCATGGGAGAGGAGACCAGATAAGCTGCGAAGTGCTTGAATGTTATATTAAACACAGATTTTCTTCTGTATGATTAACTGTTACTCTGGTGCTCATCTCTTGGTTGTGACCCAGTGTAGTGTCGATATGTTGCTGCGTTCTTGAGCCTTTCTGAAAGTAAACTTTGGACCAGGGTTTTCTTCAAAAGGAAAGAAGGAAGCTAAGCTTCAAGAGATTCTTCATCTTTCTTCAGAATTATTTCTGTCTACAGATTTAGGATCACAGGGTTGGTTTGTTCGGATATTTTTAATAGTAAATCTATTTAAGGAAAATCTTTTAGTCTCTACTCCATTTCTTAGCCTGCTGCAGGCTAGAATTCGGCTGGTAAGACTTAATCACTGTAACTTCTATTTTGGGCCCCAAAGAGACATTCCAGGAGTCTGTCAGATGGGGTTTTGTGTTGTGTATTTAGCTTTAGGAGAGTTCCCCGTGACTGCTTGCATGCCTGAGTGTGTTGCTGCATGGCCACTTCCTGTTTCCTCATTGGCTCCTTTTGTTTCTGTCATTGTCATTACTCTGTGGTGATATGGCCGTTTCCCTATTCTTTTGTGTCTGACCAGCTAACATCTATGTGGTGCCATACCTTTCTCTGTTCACTTTCAGATTTTTTATGTTCTGGTCGAATTAGCTTTGTCTCTGACATTTTTATTTATACATCTCAGTATATTTTAGTCTAGCAATTGAATATTGTTCTGAAAGATTGTGATTTATTTAACAAGACATAATTAGCAGTATTTAAAATAATTTGTATTCAGTCCTACAAAATTGCTTTCTAACCTTCAAAACTTTGTTTTTTTTAAAAAAAACAAACAAAACCCCAAAAAACACCCCACCAAACCAAACCCCCAGACTTACCTATTCCAGGCACTGCTGTTCTCCCAGAACTCATAAACAATGAAGCGGGAATCACTTGGAAGCTTCTGTATGGAAACACTAAGAATTGTGGGATAGAGCTCATTTAAGCAAACACAAAAAAGTGGGACACTTACATCTTATACCAAATTGTTTATGAGTAGGAACCAAAAACAGTGATTTTTTGAAAAAATAAAAAAGAAAAGAAATGAAAAAAGAAAAGAAAAGAAAGGAAAAGAAAAGAAAGGAAAAGAAAAGAAAAGAAAAGAAAAAGAAAAAAGAAAAGAAAAAAGAAAAGAAAACGTAAACAAAACAAACCCAAAAAACCAACCCAAATAATAAATTTTACAAATAAATGAGCACATACTGCAAATTATCTGAGCTCTAAAAAAAATAAATCTTAATTTAGTGGCTTTTTATTTATTGATCTTTTATTTTACTACATTTATGATGGACTCGTTTATGAAACTCATTTTTCATATTGCTCCAGTAGTGTCATTTTTCTAAAGAAATGCTAATCAGTAATCTGTTGTTTGGTTAAACAACTGTCGTTCAGGGAAGATCAGCTAATACAGTATATTGCACCTGGAGAACCGTTAAAGTAAGTTTACAGAGCAATTTGTGCTGTTTCATTGAAGGATTACACATCTTTTTGTATGAGAGATCCATCAAAGTGGCATAGAGTTTAGGTGCTTTGAAAGCAAATATTAATGAAGTATAACGCCAGGTAGGCTGACATCTGCTGCAGAGACACTTTTAAAATACTAGGTATGGGTACTATTTACTTCTTCGTATGCTATTCAGCTACAAATTTATCATGGGTGAAAAATGACCCACAGAATATCTGCTGTTCCTTTGCACAGAATCATTGTGCTTATTATCCTGAGCAGAAAAGCTTTAAAGCACATAGGGTACTTATGCATTTGGGTACTCAAATTTGTGTTTATATGTGTAGCACAAGAAGTACGTATACGTATTTCTCTTGAGTGCCCAAGTGTGAGATTGCTGATCTTACTCCTGATGTGCTTGAAAACTGGTCTCGGATTATAGTTCATACAGTAATAAGCAATAAGTCATGTGATTTATTACTTTTCTCCTGCTGTCTGTGAAACTACATTGTAAAATAGCAAAAATATAAACTGTTGGAAAAAAAGTCAGTCATAAACAACTACAGTGAAAACCCGCCAATAGGTGGCATTACAGACTTACCAAATTCATGCAAACTTGGCAACGAAAGTAACTTTTTGCCATCATTTGTTAAGTTTCATTCTGAAGTCATAAAAATTGTCAAAAATGTATGAGGTTCAACAAGATCAAGTGCTGGGTCCTGCACTTGGGTCACAGCAGCCCCATGCAGAGCTACAGGCTTGGGAAGGAGTGACTGGGGGTGCTGGTTGACAGCCAGTGAACATGAGGCAGCAGTGTGCCCAGGTGGCCAGGGAGGTCAATAGCATCCTGGCTTGTATCAGGAATAGTGTGGCCAGCCCTTACTCAAGAAATTAGACTACATTTCTTCCTTCAGCCCAAGGACAGCAACACTGTACTTACTGCAAGCAGCCACCCTGAGTAGAAGCAGATTCCACGTATTGCTTCAGAGCAAGCCGGAATTCCTCAATTTCTTCTTCTATCACAGACATTTGACGTTGAACAATCATGATGTGCTGATACAAAGACATGACAATATTACTACCATATCATCCTCTCAATTCCTTGTGCTTTAAGCTCAGAAAAGTCTATCATAAAACAATGGAGAACACAATAATAAAGGAAAACCCACAAAAGTTCTTTCAAAGTTTGCTGTCCCTGTTTTAGTTTTTTATAAAAGAAAAAGTCTATTACAACTCCTGTCATGAAATAAGTAATTTGGTGGATCATCTGTTTTTATTACCTTTTCCTGTGTATTTGATTTGCATTTTGTTAGGTCCAATGGCCTGAATTTAGGAATACCAGTGTACTCGAAAAATTCATCTTGATCTTGGGACATTAACTTAATTAGAAGTAAGTTTATTTCTGGTTATGATTTTGGTTTTGCAAGTTGTGATACTGACTACTGCTTAACACTAAATGCTCTCCCGTCTTTCCTGGTAAGGCTTCCTACAGCAGTTTTGGAGGGAGGGAAGGAGGCTGCCTGTACAACTGTGATTTAAAGCATGCATGCAGTATTAGGTGACTGGGAGGTGAGAAGCCACCAACCCATAAACACTGCTGCCAAAATGAGTAAATCTTATTCATGATACCTTTTCCTCCTTATGTGAGTTGAGTTTTATCATCTGAAAACAATGCAAAAATGAATATACAATTTTTACCCATATGTTCTAATTTTGTTGTGTTGCGTCTTGCACAATGTATTCTGCTGACTGAAACGGATTCTTACCACTGGGAAAAGCAAGGATGGCAAATTACTTATTTATTATTTTTTAACAAAAGAAATCAAGCGAGGTTGTTATTTTACTCCCTGGCATTGAAAATGAAATGTCAAAAGTCATGATCTTAAAAAGTACTTACAGATTTTGCATTTTCTTCCAAAACTTCCTCTTCGAATGGCTCAAGCTTTAGGTCCTTCCAGACAGTTGAAAAGAAAACAGAAATATGGGGCAATACTACAGCTGTATTCTGCTCTTGCCTTTTTAACAAACTACTCCAGTAGCTAGATTCTGTTATATCTCCAGAAGTTATAATTAAATCCCTTCTTTATTAGCTGTAAGTCAAACACGGGCATTGTTTGGAGAATCTTACACGTTTCAGTGGTTAAATCCGACCTGGACTGTTCTGTAAAGTTTTATTTGTAATGCTCAGCAGATAATTTTTCATTTGTAACAAATCTGCTTGCTCACGAATCTATGTTGGACTTAATTCAGAAAAGACAGATACTTCTCAAATTGTCACGTGGGAGATGGAGATGAGCGAGGATGGTAATTTGAAATGAACTACAGCTACAATTATACCGTCATAAAACTTTATGGAGAAGAAACTTCTCTAGGGTTACACAGTGGCAAGGAGCCATTTTCTAGCATTGAAAAAGATGTGCATGGTGCTCCAAAGCAGGTTTCTGAACTGCTGCATTGCTTCTGAGGACAGCCTGGGCAGCAGCAAACAGATACATCTGCACACAGCAGTGTGCCTGCTTAACACAAAAACTGGATGCACACTTTATGAATCAGCGACTCATGAAAATGCTATCACTTTCATGCTAGGCACATGCAGTATCTTCTAACCCAGTACCATGTGGATATTCTGAAAAATATCCATATGCCTCAAAAATAGCAGATCGATTTGCAATAAGCAGCTGGAGCAAAATGTGCTGTTTGTTAGTGATGCTTTGCATTGCACACAGTTCTTGTGTAACAAAGATAGAAAATTTTCCTCTGTTCCTAGCTGGGTGAGGATTGATTAACCTCAGGTAGCAGGCATTTCGTCAGCACAAATACTGTACTCGCTGAAAAGCCAACAACAAGAGGTGTGCAGGTAGAATTCAAATGGAGAGGGGACCTCCACCAGCAGCAGGTGGCAGAGCAAGGCAGGAGTGCCAGGCAGGAGTGAAGTAGCACTCAGACATTAACTGCTGTGTAGCTGTGCCTCTTCTGCAGGATGTGCACAGAAAGGCATGAAATGTGTGTGTGGGAAAAAACCCACCCAGCTTTAATAGCTCATTTTTCAGTGCAGATGCTTCAGATAAAAAATCCTGAGGGAAAATGCATATTCCTGTGGTTCTTCTATACTTTCAGTGCAGTTTTTTTCTGGGGAAACATATAAAAAGAGAGGAAAGGAATGACTCGAGTTGTACTGCAAACTTTCTCTTAAGGTATCAAGAAAAAAACCACCTGTTTTTCCAGTATGCATAACTTTAGAACTTGAGGAAAAGAAAAGTACTTAAGAGACTGATTCATGGTTAAATTCACCTTTGATAGACAGCAGAAGAGTTAGCCAACACTAAATCAGTCCTTTACCAAGTAGTTTTTCAGTAGAAACCGCTGATGGAGAATTTGCTGATCCCCCCAGGAAGTTAAAAATAATCTATAGGAGAACTTCAGTACTGTTATGTCATTAGACAGCGCGTCACTGCACAGATGGAGTAAGTCTACACAGACAGCTCGCTGTGACCTCAGACCTGGTGTTTAGTCCTTGTCTTGCAGAAAGACTGCTCAGGGATCAGCTGACTTGATGAGCATGAGTGAAGGAGCCCAATGTGGAGATGAGAGCTCCTGCCAGACACCTATCACACAAGCTTGGACATGAAAACTGACCAAGGCTGCAGCTCAGATCTGGGGCTTTACAATGTATTTACTCTGTCCTACCTCACCTCAGGAGAGAAGAGCTACCTTCTGAAACTGCCTCTTTGTGTGATTGTGCAATCCTTCTAATCTGCTTCAGGGCAAAGTAAAAAAAAAAAAAAAGAGCTTTAGTAACTGCTGAAAGACAGCTGAAATCTAACACTTGACTGGATGTGGTGGATTAACCTGGAACACCATCTGGGCTAAAAATGGCTAAGTTACTGCTGAGAGAGGGCATATGTAACTGCCTCATCCCCGGTGGGAAGTGGTGGCCAACCACTTGGTGTTTCTGTCTAATTAATTTCAGTGTGAAGTCAGTGGTCATTCAAGTGATCAGCTTTGCTTTTTCCTGACTTTGCTTTTACTTGACTTACTTTGTAACAGAATAGGGGGGCTCACAGTTTCCTACTGCTAAGAGGCACCGACATCCTTTTTGCAATATGTGCCAGTCCCAGTCATGATCCAAACATCATTTTGCTAGATGCTGCTTCAACATGGATCACAGTGAGCTTCTCCTACAGTAATGAAGTGTAAGATCTGATAAAATGAGGACCAGAGAGAATGTCACTAAGGCAAAAGAATTCTCATAATCTTTTTAATACACCTTAGCATAACTTATAGGACAAGAAGTTTTATGGTTTCTAAGTTACATGTCTAGTAAATGGGGGGTTTTAGTTCACAGAAGCCAGAAAGAAGTGCCAAGACAAGAACAAAAGTGGTGGTCCTGGAGAAGCTGAAGAAATGGTGACTGTCTCACCTCTCACAGTTAGACCTGGTCATGAGATACGAAGTCAAGCAGATGCAAAGTTAGGCAAAGGTGGTTACAGGCTGTCTATTGGCAAAATTACGTTTATCTAATGGCTATGTTTTATTAATCAAGTTTTAGATTGATGAGGAGATAATTAAGGAAGGTCTATGTCAGGCCACTGTTTCCCTATGGCACTGAGCTCCTTTTCAAACTGAAGTTCTCTGACATTTAACTGTAGCAAATTTGATGATTTGATAAGATCCTTGTTGCAAGTTTATTTACTACAAAATGGTTCGCTGATTTGTGTAACATTTGCATTGCATTATTGCTGTGTGCCAGTTTTATTTTTTCATTAACATTATTTTAAATTTTAAGTTTCCTTAAACTCCTTTTTGGCATCAGTCTGTGTCAGGAGGTCCCTGTGGCAGGGCAGTGAACTGCTGCTCCCAAAGCAGAGCTGGGAGTAAAGCTGGACCAAAAGTGAGAGTTATGTTTCATAACGGACTTTGACATTTCAAAATCCAATTTATATCTACTCAGAAAAAATCAAGTTGCCACTAAAATGTCATTAACGGGGCAACTGCTGTGTAATTGCTTTTCTCATGCAGAAATGACCTCTGGGAGGAAGCTGCTGTATGCAGGCCTATGAGTATGCCCTGGCTGGAGGCTTAATGAACTGAGCAGACTATGAGGAGCTGCTGAGCATAGCAAGGAACAGAGTGAGAAGCTGAAGGAAGTTACAGACAGCACCACGAGCAATGACCGAATTTCACAGCTGGTTAAGGAGAAGCGATGCGAGAGACTGTCAGACCTCAGGGATAACTGGAGGGAGTACTGGGCTCCTTTTGGGGAGCAGAGTCTTGCAAGGCCAGCAGTGCTGGGGGTGACCATGTGCAGCTAATGCAGCTAATCAGTAAGAAGGATGAGATAACAGAAATAACCAAATTTTGGTCCCAAACTGGGACCGAAGGGAAAAAGTAATTAGGGGTGGTTTGTTCATTTGGGAGGGAGCAATGGCAGAGAAAGGTCGGTATGCTTGTCTTGCTGAGCCCTGTGCTGGATCACCACTGATTATTCTGTCTTCTTGTTAAGTCCCTTACTTAAGTATTATCTAGGTGTATAATTTGCTGCCGAACTCAAGTTGGACTAGCGGATGAGTAGGGAGACTCTCGTCTGCCAGGACCCAAGGTCTGAGCTGGTGCCTGGGTAAGGGCCTGGGTCCAGACACAAGAACTAGATGGACTTCAAGCCCATGATAATGTTGATGGGGGAACATCCATCCTGGTCAACTGCAAAGAAGGAGCAGGATCAGGCTGTTGCATGCTCGTGTTTCTCGGGGTGCTGCCTGGCTGTTTGCAGGTGCTGGTGAAGGCACCCACGTTGGTGTTTGTGGATCCGTGTCTATGGAGCATCTGCACAGCCTCACCACTGGTGAGCACTGACCTCCAAGGAGGAGCAGCATCAGCCACACTGGGACTGGAGCAACTCCTAGGTCTGAGAGCACTTCAACCTAAAACCTGGCCTCTAGTGGACAAGGATGAAATCCCCTTGGCACCCCAAATCCACTGAATTCAGCCACTCCCTTAGCACCTATCAGAAATTGTCTGCCTGTCCTTCAACAGGGAGAGAACACCATAGGAATTTATACCTTACTTTCCCCTCTGCTCTTCTTTCTTCTCAAAAAAAAAAAAGTAATCACACACAGACATAAACCAACTTTAAAAACTTAGAGTAGCAGTAAATCTGATTGAAAACAAAAGAAATAATAGATATTTTCTGTACAAACAGATGTTACTCCAGTTTTTACGAGCCCTGGGAAGCCTTGGTATCATGGGATCAGGCAGATCATTTGTCAGACTCCCGGAGGGCTCTGCTCCGGGGGAACCGTGGGAACCGCAGGCGGTCTCAGGGCTCTGGGGGATGCTGCAGCCCCGGAACTGAGGCGGCTCCCACAGTTCCCAGGAGGGATGATGGGATTTGCATCAGGTTTTGGTTGAACTGTACTTACTTGGAAAGTGTTTTCAATCTTTATAAATTAGTAATCTCTGATGGGGGAAGGAGGAAACAAAACTTTCTGTCAAGCTTTAGTGGGAAAGTTTGGAGAGGAAGAGAAAAAATTCAGATCCTAAAAGGAGACAATTGTCCCATGTTCCCCAAAACAAGCATAACTAAATACAATAACATCCTTCAGTCGTAGATTAATGTGGCTTTTCAGATCTTTATGAAAAGTTGGATCTGTGGTGATGGGAAGAGGAAAGGGGAGCATGGGAAAACCATGTCATGATCTCATGAAATAGGAAAGGAGGAGGTGGAAGGAAAATGTAGGCATTTAATGAGTGTTAGCTCACTTAGGTGATGTTGAAGTTTCAGTCATTATTGATTGGAAAGACTGTAACTGGGACATTGAAAGCATTTGTGGTTTAAAGATTGCTTTACTGAAAATGAGAGAACAAGCAGGTGAAAAGAAATACGCACCTTCTTTTCCAGCCTGTCAATCAGCTTTTGGAGTCTGTTTATCTGGGTCATCCACTGGCTGTCTTCCTCAATCCAACCTTTGGAAAATACAAATAATGAACATTTGTAGAATGTTACTAAATGCTGGAACATAGTGTATTCATCTATTTTATAAAAAAAGTTTAGCTTATCTTGAAGTTTATTATTTTACATCTTAACAATTGTACTGCAACTAATTCAATGTTTATTTACGTGTAAGTAAAGGAGAGCATGATTTTGACTACATTAATTACTTTGTTTCTCTTTCAGATACAACAGAAATCCAATACAGAATGAAAAGTACATTCTAGATGAATGCCAATGCTTTTGAAATTTTGCTGATACCTGTAGAAAGGAATGCTCTCCTCTGCAGGTGGAACAAACTCATAACCTGAGCACTGTCTGCTCAAGATGCAAAAATCATCTTGAGGGGGTGTGTCTGATAAAGCTATCTCTTTTTTACTATTTTTCTTAGTTTGCCATTTCTTAATCTTCTTTATGTAAAAGTTTCTGTAAGAGTAAAAATCAGGTCTTAAAAAAAAAAAATCAGCTGCCTAGAAAGCCTGTCTCTGGGATTCCTTTAAAATACATTCCATGGAGGGACCGTGTGCTGCATCTTTTCTGCACTTCCTTACCCCTGAGAGCGCTGAAGAAGGTGAAAGAAATGCAGTCAAGACTGTCTGAAATATCCTGGCATGGCCAATGCAGCCTAGGTGACAGGATCTCTTCCTCCTGCAGAGAGGTAGCAGACCTGTTGTAGGGCCCTGACTGCAAACACAGTGCTGTGGTCAGCCCGTCAGTGTCCTCAGGGTCCTGACATGAGGCTTCCAGCAGGATTCCGGAATTATTCAAAGGTTAAGACTATATATGTTCCTTCCCAATAAAAAAAAGCAGCATTCTTATGAAAAACAGAAAATAATTAATTGGATGTACATGTGCAGCTAAATGATCTAGGTTTCTGTCATGGGATGTTGGAGAATGCTGATGTTGAGGTATTCCTGAGGGAGCCTCCTAACATAACCACAGAATATCTTATATGTATTGGGAATAAGGGGCTTTCTCTTCATTCAGAAAAGGTTCATTTAGCTGCAACAGTGGACTCTATAGCTGATTTAATAACATTAGCTGGATGTCCCTTGCAGCTAATGATCCTTCTCTACCTTTTCAACTAAACAGCATTCCTAGGTGCTTGATGAATTGCAGCAACATGATTATTAGGATTGATCCTTCCTACACTAGATTCTTCTAGAATGAGGTTTTGGTTTTGAGATGTGTAATTTATGCCTGTGGTAACATCACATTTTTACCAACTCAAGATTTATTATGTTTAATCATAATAACTTTCCTATGTTTATTTTCCTCCAAAGCAATAGAATTCAGCAGCAAAGGAAAGACTAAAACCATTGGAAGTTAATTGTGTCTTGTCCCTTTATAGAATCGTGAAATCATTAATGTTGGACAAGACCTCTAAGATCAAGTCCAACTGTCAGCCCAGCACCACCATGCCCACTGAACGATGTCCTGAAGTGCCACATGTTTTTTGAACACCTCTTGAGACAACTCTTAGTTCCCTGGGCAGATAGGATATGGACAGGACATGACTCTATGAGAAGACTTCCTAGCTCTCCATCTCTACTGCAGTTATACTCATGACAGTATAATGACCTAATGGCATACAGCAACAGTGAAGCTGGTAAATGTTCTACAAAGGCACAAGCATCTCTGAGCCTTTCTAAAGTCTCTGCAAAAATTTGCTTTGCTAAAGTCTCATGAAAATTTTCTACCAGATGGAAAATATAATACTCAAGAAAACAGATATGTGTATTATGAGAGCAGTTCCTGGCATCATCCACAGTGTGAATGTGTACATAAGGGTCTGCTCTAAGGAGAGAGGAAGGTTGTTTACCAGAAACTGGAGATTTTTCAACACATGCTCTTCATATGCACATTCGTCAACCTGCTCATTTTCCACCTGCTTATCTGTAATATTGTGTCCAGTTCTGGACCCCTCAGTTCAAGAAGGACAGGGAATTGCTTGAAAGAGTCCAGCACAGAGCCACAAAGATGATTGAGGGAGTGGAGCATCTCCCTTATGAGGAGGGGCTGAGTGATCTGGTTCTCTTTAACTTGGAGAAGAGGAGACTGAGGGGTGACCTTATTCATGTTTATAAATTTGTAAAGGGTGAGTGTCAGAAGGAAGAAGGCAGGCTCTTCTCAGTGATAGCCAGTGACAGGACAAGGGGCAATGGGTGCAAGCTGGAACATAGGAGGTTCAATATGAACATGAGGTAAAATTTTTTTACTGTGAGGGTGACAGAGCACTGGAACAGGCTGGAACAGAGATGTTGTGGAATCTCCTTCTCTGGAGACATTCAAAACCCGCCTGGACATGTTTCTGTGTGACCTAGTCTAGGTGATCCTGGCAGGGGTGCTGGACTGGATGATCTTTTGAGGTCCCTTCCAACTCCTAATATTCTGTGATTCTGTGACTATGTTTTGACCAGACAAAGAAATCCTAATGCTGGGGACATACCCAGGTATGATATGTAAAGGAGACAGAGTGTGGGTTTACCTCAACAAGTACAAAGGCTAAAGAAATGCTGGCTTGAGTGTTGAGTACATAGACACACCAACAGCATTACTGTGCATGTGGGCAGCAGGCTGTAAGGAGGAAAACCAAGTGCCAATACAAACACAAACCTTGTCTAGGAAGGTAGACAGCTACTAGACTAGCCATGGATGAATATGTTAGAAATTTAAAATTATATTAATACAGTAAGTGGATTTGGTACAGCTTGCATATGTTTGGGTTCCTTCTGAACTCTGTGAATCAGGAGTGCAGCAATAAGGGTATGTGACCTTCCATGTTATGAACACCAGCAACCAGAGCAAGAGACGAAACATCATCCTGCATCATTGCACTGAATTAACAGCACTGGTGAGTGGCAGAAAGCGAGTCATGAATGTGAGGGACAGAAGAGACTTCAAAAGAGCATCAAAAATGAAGAGGTAATCGTGTGGCTGCAAGCAGTGAGATCTGCATGGCTGGTCAAGAAGTGGCCTTGACCCATCACATACTTTGGTGTGTCAGTCACCTTCATGCCTTGATTTTGGGAGACATCACTAAGCCTGGAGATGCCTTCATTGCAGCCTTATGCTTAATGTCACTGCTTCCGAATAATCCCATTTACCAAAGTACCCTCTCACGTTTTCCAAAGCAGAAATGCTGTTTCTAATTTTTTTGTATAATCTTAAATGAAATCTCTTTTTCTTTCAGGTTTTACATTTTCCCTTTTATTTCTTGTTTGTTCCCCTCAGCTGGGATGTAAGTCATGACTGAGAACTTGCTTCTGTAAAAGTCATGGCCTTCACCTCTTCATTCTTATCTGCAGGCTAGAAATATTACCTGGGAAATGTTTACTCAAACCATAGCCCCAAAATGATATCAAGTTTGGTCCATAGTTATGTATTTATTCTCTATCAGTTCAGATCTATAAGTACATATTTATTTTCCTTGCAGCTTGAGTTAATACCTTCTATATTAAATTGAAGACTGATTTCTGTCAGTAAAGTATCTGAGTTAGTTACCATGTCTAAATGAAATTTTTGAGAGGAAGATACATGTATATTTTTCTATATGTGTGTACATGTATGCACGTGTTTTAAATATCTTTAAAATGTGAAATACAGTACCTGTGCTAAAATGAGGGCTGTTTGGTGACAGGCTGTTGTTCCTCTGAAGCCTTCGAGCTGAGCGTTTTCCTGGCCATTGAATTGAGAGCACTTCTGGTTTTGCTGGATCTTGTCTGCACAGAAGCACAGGAGATTTCATAAGACACATGGGAGAGCTTTCCTCTCACTGTTCTCGAAAAACATGCTTGTATGTTCCCTTCTGAATTTAAAAAGGAGAAATACCTCTTGAGACCCCTGAATTATTTTCCAGATTTTCACTATTACTAATTAGTTGCGTTCAGGCCACCAGCCATTAGAGAAGTAATAAAAGAATAAAGGAGAGTTAAGCTGGCGTAAACCTATATTTTAAGGAGAGAAAGCTCAAGGGCAGAGTCTGTCCGTGACGTGGTTCTAAACTCCTATTAAATGAGTTTCTATATGAAATAAAAAGTGTATTCTTATTTCTCCCATTATCCCCTACATCAGGTTGCTGGGTGAACTGTAAAATGATTTGGAGGTTCACGGTGGCCCCACTGCTCACCCCTTCACTGTAGCTGTGTAGGTTTGCTCACCTCTCCTGCCGCGTCTGCTCCTCCGTGGTCTCCATGGCACACTCCAGGCTGCTCTGCAGCGACTGAAGCTGGTTCAGTGTTTCCTTCAACAGAAAGCGAGTCACAAACTGCTCCAAATTAGAAGCTTCCTGATAGTCCTTAAAAAAGCCATAAAAATAAATTAAGGATTTGCCTAATAAGTTAGAAATATGTGAGGGAAGCTTCTGACTTGATTCAGAAAGGAAACAGCTTGGATGTTTTCATACTTATACATGCAAACCACATAAGCAGTCTTTATGTTTCTGGAGAAAAAGACCTCTGAGTTTCCAGGTGTAGACATTGATCCCATCCAAGCTGGGAGAGACCCAAGTACACAGTGTCACAACATAGTTCCTTCTCAAAAAAAGCACTTTTCCTTACACTTCTTAACAGCTGATGGTGGTACCACATTAATTCCTAAGTATGGAAAAGCCAAGATATGACTGACAAATGCAGAAGGGAATTTAAAGTTTTTTATTTAGATCCACTCTTGTGAAAAATGTTTATCTAGCCCCTGGCCTGTCTCTGACAGTGATTATGGGAATAGTCTTTGCTTAATGATACTGACCTGGAAAACTCCACCAGCAGTTTGGCTGAAAAATTGCCTGTGCCAGAGACTACCTTCTGAATTTAACAGTCTTTGACTGACTTTAGTTACTTTAATTTGCTTAATTATTTTTGAAACCATATATCTATGCCCCAAGGGTCAGTACTGGGGCCAATATT
>NW_010164222.1:0-7001 GCF_000695765.1 Mesitornis unicolor
TAGCACAAACGCCACTAGATCTGAAACACAGGATTTAAAATTCAAGCAGTTACAGCCCTGGATTGCCATAGCATTTTTCTCATATCCCCTCACGCATTAGTTTCATGTGAAGTAGGCTACAGAGAGCGTGTCACCTCTGAAGGCTTCACAACATCCATCATTTGGGCAAGGGGCAGCCCTTATAATTTGCTCAGGACAGATGAATCTTTTGTATCCATGCACAGATGCCTTGACAAAGACGAATCAATTCAACATTGCATGAGATGTCTAGTAGCTATACCCCAGGCCCATCCTAGGAAGAGTCAGCTCCACCACAAACAGCTTGGAGGCCTCTTCACTACGTATTTTCTTCAGAAATACAGAAACAGAGAGAGGATTTTGTCTAGCTTATTTCCTACGCAGTTCATGACTTCAGAGGTAGGTCAGGCATACTGCAATTCACCTGTTTTTGTGACTGCAGACCAGGCATGGTAAGCTGTCCAACATGCTATCTACTCAGCAAGACCAGCCCTAAATGGGTTTTTAACTGATTTACAGAGAATCTAGGCCAGCATGGTGTAGTGAGCTTATCTGTTAAGCAGTGATTTCAAAGGTGCAGCACTACGCTTTCTGGTCAGGGTGCACCAAAGCATGCAGAAAACTGAACTTAAGACACAGAAGTGGTGGTGAATATAGAGTTATTCTCAACAGACAGTATTGGTAAAGCTAATGCTCAGTAGTTTGAGCAGGGACTTCTAAAATAGAGTCCCCAAAGAATCAAGTGAGATGGAAGCTCATTACAAAACTGTTAAAGGAAGGATACAGTGAGAAAGTACATTGACATATTAAAATTAAGTGTCAGTTATTTATGAACCAAGGACATAAATTTACAGATGAAGAACAGCTCTTTATCCCATCATCAGCTTCTGACCCGTTGTGTCAAACAGCAGCTGTTTTATTTGGCTGTTCCCTGGTCTGTGAGAACTGTGATTATGTCTGTACTCAAGGTACAGCGACTTCTCACATCCTTACCACTTCCCAACTTGTAATCAAAGTCCGCTTTCCCCTGACCAGCAGCCTAGCAGGTTCGTCGTGCACTTTCACAGCTCGAAACCATGGAAGCAATTTGCAATGACACTAGAAGAGCAGTACAAACAGTAAACCTTCCTCCTTAAACCTCCTCACTTGCAAGCTCTTCTACCAGAAAACAGAAATCCCATGACTGGGATTCAATCAATGTGCACAGTCTACGACTGTGGCTAGATCAGGAACTGTCATTTGAGGAACCTGAATTCTTCCGCAACCTAGAAGTATCCTGGCATCAGTACATTGAGAAGCAAACTGTAACGAGCCATATTTGCCCTAGTGAATCATCAGAAATGACATCTCCAAATCCTCATGTATGATTTGATTGTCACAGTCTTGCTCCACAATTTGATCTAGGATAGTGTAAGTGCTTAAAAATAGCAAGAACACTTATTTAACCTGTAACCCAAAGCGTGCTGGTATGCCGGGAAGAAAAAGAGTACCATCAAGCAATAGTAATTTTTTGGAAACGCAAAGGTGGTGTAACATCTCAAATGTCCCAAAGAACCCAATTAGTTACAAGCAAAGCAAGTGTGGATGCAAAACCGTGCCACCTGGAAGCACTAAAGCAAAGATTTCAACCTCAGAAATGCTGCCTTCAATGAACTTCAGATTAGGTTCTGAATTACTGCAAAAGGCAAGCTACAGATTTGATTACATCTGCTAGCTTTCTGGCATCACCTCATCATAACTGTAAAACTGTATGATTTATATCCAATTCATAATCATGACACATTGAAAAAAAAGAAAATCTTAAGTAACTTCTCTGCGGATGGAACAGAAAACAACATAGACGGTGTTTGAAGAAATGCCTAAGGAGGAATGCTTTTGCTCTGCCAGAACAAAGCTCACCATTTCCACATTCATTGCAGTCACTAGGTTAAATAACCACTCTGACTATTCAGCTTATCACAGCACAGTAGAGTAGTCACAGTCAACAACAAAGCTGAAATGATGATGCTGTTACCACATCTGGACTAGTTTTGAACAGGATTCTCTCATGAGCTGTGGTTCGTTCTCTTGGGGTGCAAATTGCTGCTAGAAGAAAATAACTGCACACAAATGCCAGGAACCTAGGTGACAGCACTGAGGAACCATTGGAGCAACTAGCTAACTCGATCTTGGTATTTCTCCAGACGTGAGCAGAGAAGATATTTTCCAAAGGATTTCCTATTTGAGACAGAGACAAACAGTCAGAAGAGCACCGTCTGTCAAACTTCAATATTGGTTTTGATCAAAATCACTCTGGGAAGAGCTGATCCAGTCAAACTGCATTTGACTGCAGTAATGCCATAAACCTTGAAGCAATACGTAGATTACTGTAGCATTCTTAAAAGAAGAAAGAACTATACAGAAACTGCTGCTATCGGAGAATTTTCAAGATACAAAGAGCAAAGAATACTAATAGCAGTGTAATTTGTGTATTCTCTTACATGATTGATTCAGTGGATAACCTTTAGAGCTGTAAGGTTAATTCACACTCGATCTTGAGATATTTCACTCACAGAAGGCAAACTGGATTTGAATGGCAATAAGCTGATAAAACAAAATAGAAGAACAAAAGAAAGCAGATTTGTAATTAAGGGGTATCAGCATTTGTTTTGAAAAAGGGAAATTAAGGGAATTAACTAGAAAAATTAACTGAATTGAGGAGCTCAGCTATCTGAATATGAAGGCAGCCTAGAAATCTTCAAATCCCAGGTATCAAACCCTTCAGCATTCCACAGAAGGAAGAAGGAGAGAAAAACTTTCAGTGAGAAAGACTTGCCACTTTATTCTGTGTAAATGCACAGCTAACAGTTAGCATTAGAAGGCTTTTAATGAAAACCTATCGATTTTTAAAAAGCCTAAAACCAGACACAATGAAGAGGTCAAGAAATGAAAAAAATAGTGAGAATCAGTATAACAGAATCTCAGAAAGATCCTGGAGTCCAAACACAGTATTTTCCTGATTTTGACAGCTTTATAAAGATTGCTGTGCGCTCTGAGGAAGGAAGGATCAGGAAAAGAACAACTTGGGTTCCTGCACAGCAAGAACGATATATTGGGAAGGATAATCTAAACACCAAGGGAAATTTTTTACCTTATTTTTAGTAAGGATATAAATGTCTCATGGTATGAGAGGAAAAGGGTGAAGAGAAAAAAAAAGCAAGATACACAAGGGTACAAAAGAGGATATCGTCATAAAGTGAACTAAAAACTTTAGGGGCCATTAAACAGTGAAAACCCCAGAGTTTTGAAGTAAGCGGCACACAAAATCACTAAGGCATTTCTTTTAACTACAATACAGCATACAATTAAAGAGTGGGAAATAAATTATTCATGGTGAAAGAGAAGAATTTTCTGCAAGCCTATAAAACTTACTTCAGCGGCACAGAGTTGAAGTAAGCTTCCCTTCAAATTTCCTTCTGAAGACATGAAAGCACTGGCAAATGCGACCAAATGTATTACGGGTTTAACGCAGGGTAGCTTATGACAGACTAACCAAAGAGATTACTTCATCAGATAATATTCTCCAAATGCTGTAGATCTCATTAATCTGGATTTCAGCAGAGCGTTCAGCAGTGTCACATGGGAGACTGTCAGTTAAGCTGTAACTAGCAGGGGAATTTAGAGGTAGGTGAGCATCTGGTTCAAGGGGAGACAACAGCAGAAGTCCTGAAAACTTAAGTGATTATTAGAGGGTCTTAAGAATCAGTCTTAGAACTGATCTTATTAGACTTTTGAACCAAAAACTCTGTCACTAGTATTAGGAACAGGTTGATAACACACAATACAGTGGGGATACAGAAATCAGAAGAGAGGACAGAGATATATCACAGAAATAACTAGACGCTCTGAAGAACAGCAGCAATAGAAACAGGACAAAATTCAAGAAGGCACAACTCAAGGTCATGTACTCAGGGAGTACAAGAAGTTTACTTTCGAGGTCCCTTCCAACTCCTAATATTGTGTGATTCTGTGAAACACTTCCCACGAAAAACCGTAAAGGTGGATGACCAAGGAGTTTCAATTAATTACAATATAATGATAAACGATGAATGGGATCCAGGCACAAAAAGGCAAATATGATCCTTGAATCAAGAACAGACATCTGCAACAGGAATGAGAATAGTATCACTGGACAGAAAACTGGTAATGCATGAAAATGAATGCCATATACCATTTGGATCAGCACATAAGAAGATTCATTTCAGATGACAGTGTTGCTCCAAAAAAGAAAAGACACAAGAAAGAAAGAAAGAAAAGGAGTATTTACTCTGGAAATCAGGAGAAGAATCGGAGTGTTAGGAGCTCCAGAATTCCAAGGGAGAGCAACAGAACAAAAAAACCCAACTAAAGCCACAGACCTGTTTTGAGGCTCAGTAAGTGCACCAGCAATGGTGTGCTGTGAGGGCTGTGGTAGCAAGACCCACCGTGGGAGACACGGATGGTCTTTTCCAAACTGAAGCTCCTCATACACATTTAAAATTATGAACTTAGAGCCAACGATGCCAAAACATGCTACAAATGTCAGCATTGACACATCTCAGCCCTGAGAGTTCAGGTTCATCATTAAACCACACAAACGCCCTTCACAAGTCCACTCTAGATGAACATTTGTCGTTTTCTTTTCTGTTTCAAAGAGAGTTCTTTTGTATAACGCACATTCATAGACAAACATTTATTAACGCACACAATTTAAAAAGCAGAAATGAAGTTTAAAACTGGACATCTCAAAGCAAAGCCTGCAGCACACAAGGAATCAATTCTCACTTTATATCTTTAACCCTTGCAGCAGTTTTGCTGTACAGCAAGCAAAGACCAGAATCCAGCATGGATTAATTTTCTCTTTAATCTTGACAGCTTAAGTTTCATTCATTTCCCGTTCTTTTGAAATCACCTGTGAGCAAACGTTTCTTCAGCTTCAAGACCTGTCTACTATATCTAAAAAAGGTGGTGTTATCAGAGAATCCCATACACCAGTAAATCAGTAAGATTATTAAAAACAAAACAAAACAAAACAAAACAAAACATCGCAAACTAATCTCTCTAACAACCCTCCCCACCTTTCCAAAGGCCAATAAAAACTTCACACCACAATTTTACAGGCGACTGCCTTTCTGGCAAAACTATTACACCTGAGCAAATATGACACATGGTGACAATACAATTATTCCAACCAGTGATTTAGCGCAGGCAGAAAACCATAAAGAAGACATCAACCCCTAAACTTCTTTGCAGTCTGAATATTCACTCTCAAAGGGCAAGGTGTGAAACACAGCAACTGAGGCTGACTTTCTTGCTACAACAGCTGAGAGGGAAGCATTTCATCGGTAAGCAGAGCAGTCCTCCCTCTGGACTGAACTCTTATTTCATAGGGTCGTAATTGCAAAGCCATGTGGATTATGTTCCTGAAACCCAAGTACTAACACCACTAGATAAAATGCATCAAATAACCCCCGAAAACTCTTCAGCCACCCCAAGAGAAGAAAACCAAAAGCAATAGTTACATTCAGATAAGAGTAACTCAGAATTCATATACATAGTCCCAAACTCTCTACAGCAAGACTCAGTCCTGTAAAAGTCCACAAGACATGAATATTAATATCATTAATTATTTACCATCTCTCCTACACGATTAGCTTACCAGATCCACCAGTCAGCTGACTCTGTAAGAAGTAATGAAACGTGGACCTAGAGTTAACCTTACGGAGGAACCTGTTACCCTCTTTTAACAATATAGCACTTCAAATATAGGCTTCCTTCTTGTGTATAGATCTATGCACACACAGAGATCCATGTTGTATTCAGATTACTAATGTAAAGTATAATAAACTTGTTTATAGTTCTCATATTAAATAGAGTGCATTAATCATTAAAATTTGCCATTTTTTCACCTGAAGCAGTGTTTTAAGATTGATAGTAGTATCACAATGAACACTGAAAGGAATATGCAGAAATTCAAGAACAATAATTACTAAAATAACACCAAGCAGTCAAAGTAACACACAAGAAATTAGTGAAAAAAATGCTATGCAGTAAGAAGAGGTAAATATGAAGGATATTCAATGCATGAGCAAAAAAAGTTCTCTTTCTTAAAAAATCAAGGTTAACCGTGGTATGGAAAAAGGGATGAAGGAGAGAGAGGCTAACAGAAAGTGCTAACAGAACAGTTACCATTGCACTGAGTTCAGGGGTATATCAACAAATTAGCCCTGTGTGAGCCTTTAATATTACTAAACCTCAACTATAAAGATTGTAAAAATGAGCCAAAGCGCTGCTTGGCATGTTAGCCTATTAGGAGGGCTTCTCTGAAAATAAATTCCTTTGAGGAAAAGAGCAGTTGTGGAAGCCACACTTTCCAACAAACATCAATTTCCAGTGCAAAAAATTAAAAGCCAGTGTTAAGATCTTTTCTGTTTCACTGCAAGGAAACCACACTAATAAGAAAGAGACAGACTTTAGTTTCACAAAGGGTATTCTGCCTAAATAAAAATAACTTTTTTGTTTTTAAACAGGCTCCCGCCACTCTCAATCCAACAGAACGAAGGGTTCATGGTGAGAGGTTTTTGTAAACAGGTGCATAAAATATCAGTTCTGGGGGTAATTTTACCTTGAGTGAATTTGAAAGGAAGAAGCAAATCCAGCTTGACAGTAGTCCGAAGTTTGCTGCTTTGGGTTATGCAGCAAGTTTCCCCCCCCCGAAGTCTATACACAGAGTAACACCACAACAACCACTTGCCACTCTCTCCTTCCAAAATTAAACACAGAGCAACAGCGATTTCGACACAAGGCACGCATCTGGCACAGGAACAACCAAAGAAACAGCCACGGCAAAGCCAAATACCTTCGCATCTCAGAGCAAGAGGCACAGCGTCGTTCTCCTCCTCCTGCTCCGCATCCCCACCGCTCAGCTGCCCGAGCTCGGGGGCTGCGGCGGGGCTGTGCCCGCC
>NW_010164223.1:0-7541 GCF_000695765.1 Mesitornis unicolor
CAATCCCTAACGTTCTGTTATTCTGTGATTCCGTGAAACTGTTTAGAAAAAATCAGGCAACGTGCAAGATAGACATTTAATATTGTTAAGAGTCATACAGCGAGTCATTGGAAAAGATGAAATAAAATGCATGGCTTGTTATCACTCAGTGGTATTGATGAAATGCAAGGTCATTTTTTCTTTTTGTCATTGATTATGCATGCAGATTTCAGTGAAAGTGATGGTCAGGTCAGATAGTATAATTTGATACCTGTTGAGGGACTTTTTTTCCCCAGTTTCCTATTAATTTATTTATCAGTACTCTGCAATATGCACATCCTGGTGGTAAATTTGTTGAAGCTCTTTGCCTTATGTATAACTGCTTAAGACATTAACGTTTTAGATTTTTCATACAACCTATCCTCTATAAAGCAGACTTCCACATATTCTATTACATTAGCAGGCCTTTTAAATCCCACTCATAACAATTTGTCAGTGAGCAGAAGAACTAATGAAACCAGATTTCTTGCAAATCTTTCACAATTATGTCTAAGTATTAAAAATAAATTGTGTGGCTTGTCATATAGCAGCATGTGTTGTGGACAGTCCGAAGTTTATGAATGTACTTATTAGCTCATCAGTGTTAATGTAGTGACTATATAACTGATAGAGATGGACCAACAATAATAAGTTACTAAAGTCCTTCTTACAGTTGTAAGGTTAATTTGGGTGTTTCTTTTCAGGCATATTGTAGCAGCATTATATTTTGAGATTTTTATTGCCTTATCATTTTGAATTTGACATTATTGCTAAAAAAGTAAGTCAAAAGGGACAATTACAAAGCCTCAGCACATTTTCTTAGGCTAAAAACAACATGAAAAACTTTCACATTTAGTTTGAAATTAAAGTACTTGACATGCCTAATCATTTCATTTAAAGCTCAGAAAAACTTAACCGTTTTTTACCATATTGCTGAACCATTTCAATATGAAATACGTTCCTACATGCCTTAGTGCTTTCTCTGGAGAAAGATCACCATTCTAATGGTAGCATTCTCCTGCCAACTTTTGTCATACATCAACTTTCACTGCCTTCTAGCAGTCACCCTTTTCCACTGAGATATTTTATCTGTTCTTGACAAACTTCTTGCTTTTCATTTCTTCCTTTGCCGGCCCCTAATCTGCCTCTTCAGCCTTTTAAAGAAGTCCTCTTTTCCTTGTTCTGTGTCTTATCTCTCACTGTCTCCCATTTTGTGTTCAGGACTCCCGAAGTCTCTTTTCATTAAAACTCATGTAATACCATCATTCAGATACTAAAAGTATTTCAAGCTTTCTCCACTAGAGCAAAACTATATAATGCAAGATCATATCTAGTATCCTTTGCTTATGGTATGCAGTGCTTTTCCAATGAAGGAATAATCAGAGTTTACTCCCCAACAGGAATATGGGATTCATAGTGGGGAGCCTAAGACATCTGAGACAGCACTGATACCTTCTTTTATCCTCCTTCTATCAGAGCTCAAGGTGTTGATATGCTATAGAAATCTAAATACAAGGGGTTGTACATTTCAGAATATTTTGGGTGCATTGATAGAGTAGGTATGAAGAAGCTGTGCTAAGCTTTTAGCCCATAATAAATGAAAATAAAAACTAGCAGTCAACTAAGTACAGGAAGAAGCTCTTTGTCTATGATATTTCTGTGAATTTAGCTCAGAATTTCTTACTGCTCTTACTTGTGCAGAACAGCTGGCAGATTTTTAAGGTTAAAAGTTAATTATAGTGTAAATAAAGCTACATTATTTTAAAGGAGAAACTGTAGATCGTTGTTGAAAGTATTGTAAAGCACCAAAGGTAACATTAAGGCCTAACCTCAGTGCAGATTTTCTGTTTATGTAATCAGATTCTGGTAGGACTACCAGTATTAAAAAAGTGTAGTGGTAATAATATAAATGCATAATGACATTGCACTGTTTTTTCCAGGAAAAAAATCTATACTTTTCTAATCTGCACTTTTATACTTTCTTACTCATCAGGAAAGATATTTTAGCAAAGGCCAAATCAAGCTAAAGTTAAATTTAGAAATATATTTGTTATAAACTGCCATATTCCATGATCCTTGCTTGATTTACATTCTCTCAAAGCCAGCAATGTCATTATTTTCAGTGTGATATTTGGTAGAGGAAAGCAGCTAAATTTAAGGTAAAGCTGGATGCAAAAATGAATAATAACACAAAAGCAATTCAACAATCCCATCCCATTTGTAGACACTTTTCATAATATGAATTCACATCTTGACTTAGCTTATTTAGAATAACTTGTCTGAAGATTTTTCTGTCGTGGTTGAAATGCTTGATGCAGGTAGCTGCTTTTGCATTTACAAATATATTTTAAGACTGTCCTTACAATCCCTTTGCATAGAAGTTGAGTAATATCACAATCCAACTAATGTGTCTGCATGATTTGCCCTAATTTGTGGAGCTGATCTAGAAAAAAAGAGTACCTTTAATGAAAAAATGCATGCTTAAACCCTAGGATTCTGCATT
Organism: Mesitornis unicolor; assembly: GCF_000695765.1. Taxonomy (NCBI): domain Eukaryota; kingdom Metazoa; phylum Chordata; class Aves; order Mesitornithiformes; family Mesitornithidae; genus Mesitornis; species Mesitornis unicolor. The sequence continues at coordinate 2,522 of NW_010164223.1, forward strand.
GGTGAGATTGTAATGTGTAGTCTAATGATGGTTGGGAAAGCACACGTTTTTGTTTGAAGTTGGATTAGTGCTGGCAAACAGGTGCTAATCAGATCACAATAAAATAGTACCAGAGGGTGTTTGGAGCTTTATGCCACTATGTTTTCAAAACATCACAGAAACTTTAGTAGTTGGTTCAGTAACACTACATAAAAGCTTAACATGTAAGTGCAATCCCATATGTTTGAATCTCACTTTTTAATACCAGCACCAAGGGGCATATCTTTAAGATACTTTGTGAAGTTTTGACAGGTACTGTTAATGCTGCTATTGCAAACATAAAAACTTGCATGTTTAGAAGAATGTGACTGTTTTAAGTAAATCTGTGTCTGAGTATACTAACATAGCCAGTTAGCACAGTAAAAAAAAAGTGAATTTTAGAAAAATATCAGAACACAATGTGATCTTTAATTTCTTAAAGCAGAATACTTAGCTTATTTTTGTTCAATATTTCAAAATACAAAATCCAATTTTAAAAAATAAATTAAGGCAATTATTTTCCTGTTGATCGTTTTACTTCACCTCAGTATGTTTTGAACCTCCCTACCACTTTTGCCACATGTTTCACAAGTGCTTATTTTCTAATCCTTGCAGAGTAGATTGCAGATAACTGCCTATCCTTTTTCACGGTGGGGAAAAAAAATCCCCCCAGTACATATTCAGAAATCTCTCAAAGGAGATTGAAAAATACTAAAAGCTTCCTCAACCTTTCCCTCTCCCTACCCTGAGAACAACTTGAATAATTCCTAATTTCCCTGCACAGCTGAAAGCTGTGGAGAGGAAAATATAGGAAAGGCATTTTAGTATGACAAGTATTTTAATATCACAAATACTCAGAACTTTCTCTGCTTTACCCACATGTCTTTATCCAGCAGCTCCTGGGTTGCTACTATATATTAGACTGTGCTGGTTGTACCCCGTAAATGAAAAAACTGTAACACTGTTAGCTGTAGGTCACCATGCATCTCATTAAGACAACTTTTTTCCTTAAAGTCTGAATTCACAGATGAAGAGATAAGACTGTTGTTAGATTCTCTTCTTAAAACAATGCATAGTTTGTGACCCTGTTTAGGATGTTTAGTTCCTCTTAGTATAAAAATACAGCATGCTTTTCATTGTGTTCCATTTGTATTGATAGTCTCAGTTATTCTGACCATGCAGTCAGAGTAACTGACTGGGAGTCATTTCATAACTACACATACTTTTCTTCATGGGAATTACTTCATTTCTACATGTGCCTTACACAAAATACACCAAGGCTTGCAGAGTTTGATACATTGGGAGCTTGATCTCTGTTTTAGGAACTGGAAGTGACTTCTATTCAGTTAGAAATTTTTAGATGGTTGTTCTGTCTTCATTTATTTGTTAGAATTATGCAATCTACTGGGAGACGAAAAAGTCTAGAAGAAAAGTTGATAAATGCTAACAGGCAGAAACAAAGACTGATGTCCCACCAGCGCACTGGTTAAGGGGTCATAGGTATAGCAAGACACTACTTGATAATCACTTGTGTAATGAGTGGCATCACAGAGGGGCAGGAGTTGGAACTTGCTTTCATATTCTCACCATAAAAACTTTCAAGGTTGTGAAAAATCTAGATTCCAAAAGCTTCACCGTTATAGACCCCCCTCAGTTCTATGCTGAATGTACAAGAGTGTTCACCTAATTACTGTGCTATGCTCGTGCAGTTATACAGACAAAAAGCAGAGTCTTCATCTGTATACTGATAGAGCTAGTGATGGAGGGTAATGCTGGAATTTTTTTTTGTTTGTTTCAAATTTGAGTGTCACTACTAAGGATCATCTTGATTGCAAAGATGCCAGTTACCTTCCCCAACTGATCATTCTCTAACTTAAAGGCAGTCTGAGTCTTATTATCTTAGGTCTCTAATTTGTTTCCTTAAGTTTAGGTACTTACGTGTGACAACCTGGAAGTATGAACATGACAAGGATTACTGTACAGTAGTTAATGTGCCAGTGTGCAAGGTCCTTAAAGATTGGCTAGAGTACCTTGATATTTTTAGTTTGAATAGGAAAGAGGTATGCTACATTATCTAGAAATCCTCCATGAGGTGTCAGACAACAGCAAACTGATGCCGATCCACTTTCAAGTTTTGTCTTAAGTTAGAAAACTGTCCTGCACAGCTAACCAACCTTTCCTAAAATCTGAACTGGAGCTGCTGTACATACAGTATGTGCTTCCATTGTTTATAAGCATAAAAACTCAGTAAGTATAACTGGAACCATTATTAAAATTGAAAAGCACAAAAATAACAAATAATAGCAGTATTCTTCATGAAGGTTCAAATAATGCAAAATACCTACTTGTGGTCTTTTTGAGTATATCAGTCCTATGTGTATAAAGGCATCTTTGGTTGGCACATAGCCTGTGGTTCAGGGGATTATACCCCCACTGCTATGACTCAGGGCTGGATTATCCTTTGTAATCCTAAAAGGCTGATATGACTGCATAGGGCAAGATTTTGCTTCTGGCAGAAGTCAGAAATCTCTAAAGGACATAGTGAATGCTATTACTAGATAGAATCAGTGGTCTATCTAGGCCAATATCCTCACTCTGACAATGGCAAATGTCAGAAGTTTCAGGTGAAAGTATAAAACTCCAGTATCAACAATATTTCAGTAAGGTCTCCTCCCCAGCTGCAAGCAGTTAGCACGTAGCTTAGCCCTGCTTAATGAGAATTTAAATTCTTTTCTGCCATTATTCCTTTAGTTACATAGAGAAACTGGTGGATACTTTACTGTTCATATTCATGACTGTACATATATTTTCAAAAACAAAACCGAACAGTCTTACCTTTGACTTTTTTCATTGTCTATATATTACTGTCTGACAAGTAGTTTCACACATTGTGTTAGAAGATAACTCTTTAGTGTTATTTTAAACATGTGTCTCTTCATTTCTCTAAATGTCTTTGGATAAATGGAGAAAAAAGGACATTCTATAATGCTGTTTCTTGTTTTACATGTCTACAGCTTTCAATTGTGTTCAGCCATTATAGCAAACTAGGACATCAAAAGTTGCTTTAGTACTTGTCATATGGAGGGAGATGGCAGGGAAACCTCTCATCTCTAGTCTTTTTGCTGGCTGCCTCTGTTCCCTCATTCATGACATACCCTTTTTCTTTAGCCTTAGTAACTATTTCCCAGTCTTTTTATTTATTTTTTTTTTTAAATAAGAGGTAAGGCAGAGAAATAGTTCCAGAATTGTACCACATTTTCTTGCTAAGTTGTCCAGTGGAGGTACTGAGGCCTGACTTGGATTTGGCCAACAAATGGTTTCAGGTGAGCAGGTCTCCTGGAGACTGATGACTTTTCACTCAGTGAAATAATCTGCCCCTTATTAAAATGTAATAATTTTCTGTTAAGATTTTTTTAACAGAAGCAATGGTTTTTCCATGTGTTTTCTCAAATTACAAATATGTTGGTGCTGATAATTATTTCCATATATATATTATCATGTCCTACAAGGCCTGTAATTTCCTTTGACCTAAGCTGTAGTTTGATACATTATTTGATCAGTGCTCATAGTGAGTCATTTTATCCATATGTATTTAGTTAATTGGTTATTTTTTTCCCCGCCCATGTTTATATATAATATACTCTACAAAGGAAAAGGAAATCTGACTGTGTGCAGCTGAGTCTAGTAAAAGAGCAATTAGGTTCTATCAGAGCCAGCAGCTGTCCGTAATGAATTCTGAATTAAAATTATGATTGAAGAAAAGAATCCAGCCATCTGCAGGAAATGTGAAAATATTTTTATAAACCAATAGCTGAATTCTGGAAAGGGGTATCTCTGAGATTTCCCAGCTGTACCTACAGTAAATTCTGGAATATCCATGGACACACAGTATACTGGAACACATTGCATCAAGTTGGCTACCTGGCATGTTTGGCTAACTTCGAAGAGGCTGTGTTTTTATCTAAAGTAATCAGCATGAAAGCCTTTTTAAATCATATCCCTCTGTCTCTAGAAGTAAAATGCAGCTTTAAAAATAGTCCTGTTATCTCTCTGTGGAGGCTTTCCGTTCAGTATTCTGCCCTGAATATTAAGCTTTCTTCATTTTTTATACTTCTATAGACTTAGTCAGGGTCTCATCACTTATTATCAGATTTTATCAATGACTGCTGTTCCAAGTGAATCCTGCATTGTGGTGCCTAATTTTTTTTGTTGCCTGAATTTTAAAAGTAGTTTTTAATTATTTAAAAATTATCATAATACTATACAAGCTTGTTTTACAGCTACTATGAAACTTCTACACCAAAACCCCCATGATTTTCATTATAACTTCTCCACAGTATTTGCTCATGAAGTTTGAAATCTAGGAAAAAAGAGATTAGTGTCCAACCTCTAAATGACAAATTGTGTTTAAGAAATGTGAAATGCTTAGAAGTATTAACCTCTCACAACCTGATTTTCTACTGTATTACAGAGAGTTCATGCTGGTATAAAGGCTGCTGAGGTTAAAGAAAAGTAACATCAGCATCCAAGCTCTTTTGCTGTCAGTGGAGTATTGTCAGAGATATTGAAAAGGCTTTTTCTTCTTTTCACCACCTGGTCTAAGAAATCAGAGGCTTAACAAGAGCTATGATTTGAGGCTTTTTTATACAAGAAGGGCCGGAAGGAAGAGCCAGGGAACTACAGACCTCTCAGTCTGGCCTCGGTGCCAGGGAAGGTGATGGAACAAATCATCCTGAGAGCCATCACATGACACATGCAGGACAACCAAATGATCAGGCCCAGTCAGCATGGGTTCAGGAAGGGCAGGTCCTGCTGGACTAATCTTACCTCCTTTTATGACGAGGTGACCTGCTTGGTGGACAAGGGGAAGGCTGTGGACATTGTCTACATGGACTTTAGTAAGGTCTTTGACACTGTCTCCCACAGCATCCTCCTGGAGAAGCTGGCTGGGCACGGATTGAATGGACATATGCTTTGCTGGGTTAAAAGCTGTCTGGATGGC
>NW_010164224.1:0-31406 GCF_000695765.1 Mesitornis unicolor
CGGGCCGGTCGCTCCGCCACGGGGGCGCCGCCCGACAGCCCTCCTTCCGTCCCGGGGAGCGCCGCAGCCAGCACACGCACACTTTCACGGGCGAGAGAAGGAAGGGTAGAATTTAAGGCGAATTTAGGCAGATGAGGGGGGAAAAAACACAAGGTGAATGTTCTCCTCAACCATCTGCCTCGAGTCCCTCTTCTATTTGCCTCTCCCGCCAGAGCTAAGCGCACCACGTTGGGTCCCACTGGGGGAAGTGGTGGGGTGAGGGAAGCGCTCCTCGGCCCCGCTTCCTGCAAACGCCACCGACCGCCCTGCTCGAAGGCAGTTTCCTCTCGCAGCGAGTGCCAGGGAGCACTTCTGACTCCTCTGCCCATCTTCTTTCTACCTCCTTCCCCAGCCAAAATCAGGCCAGCTGTACTGCCCAGGCTTTCCTGGAGGGTTTTGCTTCTCAAGTCTTTTAGGTGATTCCAAGTCAGAGGCTGGGGTTATAGTTTATAATCTACATTCGATTTCTTTTTTTAATGGAAGGAGAATGGAAAAAAAAAAGAAAATAAAGACTAGGCTGTTATGACCCATGTACAGTGCCTGGGGTGAGATACTCCAGGTGCAAGAAAGCTATAGGAATGGATCAGGTTTAGGAGACAGATCCTGTTATATAGGGACACAATGTGTCACAATACATTGCAGTTCTTAGCCCTACTCCCACGAAAAGCCTTAAACCAGGGGTCTTCTTGTGAGACTTTTAACAGCTGGTGGGATTGATGCTCTCTTGCAACCACTGGAAAGCATTCATCACATCAGGGCAACCTGGCACCTTAGAAAAGTACTAACTGCACCCACAAATTTGAAGTCACCAAACTCTTGGTTACAAGTTGCACTGGCAGAATAAACTCTGCAAATGAATCATGAGAACTCTAACAACAAGCTCAAAAAGATGCCAATTACATTCAGCTGTGATTAGAAAACACACTATGATTGAATACCTGATACTTTGCAGGTATGGAGTAAAAAAAGAAAAACAGTAGTGTGACTGTGGAAAGTACAAATATTTCCACTGAAATGCATCTGCTATTCTGGGTATTTCACCTGACAACTGGATTTGCCTACTTGTCCTCTTAATAATTTTTCCAGTCCCATCTCTGTATAATGGGATGATCATTAAACACCGTTAACGTATAGAAAAGCAGTTTAAGATTAACAATGATTTTATATGTATGTTTTCAGAAGCAACCCAAAGCCATGCAAGAGATGCTCACAGTGATCATGACATATTAAGGCATCTCTCTCTTGAGCATACACCTGTGTGGCCTCATATATTATACTGATATTCCCAGCTTCATCTGGGAATAGCTGAGCATGTCTTATGAATGAGGAAGGATGGAAGGATATACTGGCATATCTATACCTGCATGCGCATTTGAGGAGCTGAGAGGGGACACATGCTAGAAGACCCCTTACAGTCTGCAGCAGTCCTGTTTTATATTACAGCACAGAGTAAATCACAGGTCAGGGATGTGAACCTGAAGGTTGCTGCGTATTATTCTCATCCACAGAAAAAACTTTGCTAAACGTGACTGCTGCAGACCCCTATGAACCATTATAAGGGTTTATCAGCACACCACAGTGCTTTTCTTTTTTCACTGGTAATGTCCCATTCTGACAGCATATGCTGGAATTCAACAGAATACGTATAGTTTTATATTGTAACACTATTTATGCCATCAGTTTATTTTTGTTTCATGCACCTTCCCCAAAAATATAATCACAAAAACAAAGCACAATTTAAAAAGTTTCTGACCTAACTACCATGCTACAAACAAGACGCTATGTAGAAAGTAAAATTAAATAAAATTTTAAAAAAGGGAGGGAAAAACCCCCGAAGGCTGGAATAAATATACAAAGATGTCTTTGACATGAGGACTGACCCACATTGCAAATAAATGCATTGCCACTAAACCACGTATATATTTCACATGAACAGAAATAAAAGGAATCCTCAATACAGGCCAATGATTTTGTATTTTATATTACTAGGACTGTGCTCTTATAAATTGCATTGGTTTTAAGATGTTTCTGTAGGTTTGTGATACTATGGCCTAATCTTGTAGGTTTGCGTCATTGTCAACTGTTTCACCCAGAAGCTCAAGTCCTGTGCATATGAAGTGCATGCTTCTCATTAAGAGGATTAAAATGATGATGCTGGAAAGGATAAGCTGTTTAGAAAATATCAAGACAAAAGGTGAAAATGTCTACAAAGACATTTTTGGGGTACAAAGTTGTTTTGGACTGTCCCATTTTGCCAGGAGCTTATAAATATCACGGCATGTTGAATGGGTAGTATGGCTGTCTCCTCCCTTTGATCACCTCTTAGAACACTTTACATTTTCTAATCGAAATATGCAGTAGTAACTTCTTGCAACAAAGTTGACTAAGAAGCAAATCACTGTATAAATCTTTCAAAACATGTTTAAATATAGCTTACTAAACTGGGAACGTTGGGTAGAAACCACTGAAAGTATTCAGACTGTTAGAAACTAAAATGCGACATGGTCTCAACATATTAGAACATTCAATTATATGAAACATTTTTCCAACATAATATCAAATTTAAGACTGAAGTAAAGTAAATATGATTTGACTGCTTTGGAATCTCCCTAAGACAAATCACTGAAAGATCAAGGTGTTTTATTTCCTATTTGAATCAATGATCAGCAAGTCTTATACACGAGAATCATGCATTTTGAATATAAACCACACTTTTTTAATAAGTGCAAGTTAGACTGAATAAAATAAATATGCTTTGAGAGCAAAACTCACTATTTGTAAAGTCATTGCAATATATATAAAAATATAAAGTAACTTGAATAAGGCACCTTACATTGGTCTTAAATTTTTTACTCCAGTAAAACACTCATTGATTATAATGTGAGTGTTGCCTGAGTAATAGAGTTCCCTGTCAAACTGTTAAAATCAGCTAACTTCCAAAAGCCTGCAGATTGATGGAATAGCATGATTATACTAAAGGTATGTATTTAATACGGAAAAAAAAGTTACCAGACAAAAAAGATAAAAAAAGATTTAACAAGTTTACAGTAAAGTAAGGCAGTAACATAAGTAGATGTTTGTAGAGAGTTTATGTCTCTGTACCTGGTCATGCAGACACTTATGCTTCTGACTTTATTTATGTAAGTCATGCCAGTGAATCGGTATTCTCATGTCACAAGTATTTGAGGTGTAGCATCTAGGACAATAGAAATAGGAATAAATTTGCTTTAAGTGTTCCACCAGCAAAACAAGGCTATTTGTAAATCAACTGCAGTGGATTACACTGTCAGAGTTATTTTGAAATGTCATATTTAAGAGTTTGTCACTGGTGTTACACATTTTATTTGATTTGATTGAATAAGCTCTTCCTCAACATATGAAGCGGAGTTAGATTTTTAAAATGTTCTAGTAAGAATTAGAACTTCTTTAAAAAAGCCCCTAAAAACACTGACATACACCTTTTTCATTTTTCAGATGAAGTATTGAAAGCTGGATTCTAATATGAATATTAAGTAAATAAATGTTAACTCTGTTCAGTGGTATTAGCATAGTTGAAGTTGTAGTTTATAAATTTTTGAGAGCATCAGCATCATGATATGGTTGTCATAGAAACTGAACAATATGTCGTTTCAATTAATTTTACATGTAGTGATGCTGAGGTCCATGTAACAATTATTTTAAGGAGTTCTAGAGTTAAAAATTGAAAAGCAGGAATAACAATATGAATAGGCAATAGTAGCCTTCAATATTATTTAATTAACGTAACAAGGAGAATTCTAAATTATTTTAAAACTATAACCAAGATGAAGAAACTAGTTAAGCAGACTTTGACTTCTAAACCACCAAAATTAAAAGATGAAAGCTATGGAAACATTCGAACTCTAACTGAAAAAAGTATCTTTTCCCAATGAAGCGGGTTTGGCAAAATATGTGAAAGAAGATTTATTCCTGTTTAAGAAATATAAAACATGAAATACTTTTAAATCATGAATGTTCCTTTTGTGTGTGCAAGAAGCAAAAAGTCAAATGTTACAAAGCTAAGACCCTAATACAATATAAAAAAGGTTTTAAAGGTAGAAAATGTAACATGAATAGATTTCTTTTTCCTGTATAATGCAGCTACTGTGTGTTATGAATGCTACCTTAAGTAAATAATTGCCAGACACACTCAACTGACATTAATGACTTGATTATTAGAACAGAAAAGCTAACTGAAATAAAGGCAGTGTTGGTTTTTTTAAAATAGTAATTGCATTATAGCAGTATAAAAATTATTTCTTTATTTTTGCTGTTATAGGACAGTACGAACATATAGGTTTGTTTACTTATTGCATATATATGATGCAATACCTAATCCAATAGGTTATACATGAAAGAAAATTCTGAGCAGATCCTAATGAGAAAAAAAGTAGATTTTCAATACATTTTACATAGTAATTAGTGATTACATAGTATATTTTGTTTAAATTTACTGAGTTGCCACACAGACTAGAATATGCAAGACCTTTCAGACTGAGACATGAAACAAGCTGCTTTTAAGTATATAAAAACTACCAATATTAAAAACAAAACCAAAAAAAAGAAAGGAAAGAAAATGAAACCCACAGCCTAGAGAAGCTATCTGCAGGGAGAAAGGAGAAGCATCTAGAGCTATCCTCGCTGACAGGATTAAGGAATGCTACAAAAGATGCATTTAAATCTCTAGTTTTCCCTGACAATTAACAATGAAAAGCAGATGTTTACAAAGCTATTTTACATGCTCGTTTATAAGATGGTAAAAGATGTTTTGTGGATGGTAAGAAGGAAGAGCTGGATAACTACTTGTCTAGTGTATATTTAAAAGCATTTTCATTGGCTCGGTTATTGTTAATAATGAAAGAAACACTTTGTGCTGTATGGCTTTGACTATAGAAAACTGCCATCATAAAGTCCTCAACAAACTCTTAAGATGCAATTTACAAAGATAATAATAACACAGAATTATTTCACTTCTCTGAATGCTACACATTTGCATACCAGGACTGTGTACAATATACTCATAATGCACATTCATAACAACAAGGACTTCTTAACATTGCAATAGCACAAGATCTGTGCATTAAAAATCTACAGTTCCAAGTTTTCCTTTTTGGTCGGACATCAAATCTGTATAAACCAGATGCTCTGCATCTACACAGAGTGAGCCCACAATCAACTCTATACCTTTATGGAATGAGATAATATAAAAAATATATGAAACACTGGAAGGTAGCAACAATATTAATAAATCCGCTTTCATACAGAAACACAGCAAATTAAATTTTCACACAAATTTAAGAAGCCTGGTCTACAACTGTGAGTCAGGAGATGTGGGTTCTATTCCTGGCCATGCTACAAACTTATGGAGCGTTTTTGAACAAGTCACTTACACCAAGTCACTTGATTAGAAAAAATTCAAAGAATGCATGTCTTGAGCTCAACTTAGACAGATACATATCTGCTTATATTGCATGCATGCAAATGTAGGCATAAGTCTCTGAAAAGCTAGGGCCTGCCCTTTTTGGACTTTTCATCTTATCCTATTTCTCTACATGGAGAGAGATTGTTAGGAGAATTAATTCATAAAAGACTCCTCACATATAAATTATATTTATGTATAACAAGTTTACCATTAAACGTCCCAGCCCTGCAAAGACTTATATGCACGTTTCACTTCACATATTTGTAGTAGTCCAATTTACTCTAATAGTTCACTCTGTATAATTCTAGTTATATAAACTTCTGCAGTATCTGGAACTAAGTTAATGGAATAAAGTTAGTTGAACTTTAGTTAATATAATAAAGTGTAAAAACACTCATACATGTTGGTAATGAGCTTCAGACTTCACATTCTTAAAGTCCCACATTACATTCAATAGAAGAATTTTTAAAATACTGCTATTATAATGTTCTGGTACAAGTAAGAGGATGCACAGCCGACTTGACATTAAAAAAATGCTACTTATCATATCTACATTTTCAAAGCAAAGAAAAACCTCCTTGTGAAATGTTAAATAATTCCAAAAGCTTCAGTTCTGATCATAAAAGATACTCATAAATCACCTGTGTGTTGCCACCATCCAAGCTGGTTTTGGTTTTTACCTCAGACACTGAATAAATTCTCATTTCTGTTAATGCTTATGCTATTCCTACTACTTATTCAGTTGTGAATTAATATATTTACTCTAAAGTACAAAAATATTTAATTCATATTAGTTGGCCAGATTTAGTTTCTTTGATGGACTCTTCTGCAACTCAGACTTGCCATCTACAGGCTACTCTCTTGTAGTAAAACTATGCTACATACATAATAATATGCAAAGTAGGTCGTGTTTCCAACTTGCAGCTATAGCCGTACTTAACTTCGCCCAAATGGATGCTGCTCACATGGTTAAAACTAAACATTCATATAAATGTTTATAGAATTGCTGCTGGAAGTAGCAAACAGACTTCCTGATTTGGATGGATTTTTACCATAACACAAATTATTTACACAGAAATCTAACAGCAAGGGATAATTGAAAATATTTTGTATACCTTTCAAAAAACACCATGGGGAAAATACCTTCCCAGCAGCTGTTATTTGTAGAGCAGTTACGGACGAAAGAAAAAACCAACTTCTCCCTCGGTCTGCAATAGCCTGCACTGGCATTGCACTAACACCAAGTACCAAACCAGCTAGCACAATGCAGCTCACAACTGCCTGTTTTCTCTAGTGCCATATTCCTCAGCCCAGGAGATACAAAAGGTATCCTTCCTTCTCCATCCCCTTCTTCCCACAGAAATTACACTTCTGGCTGGGTGCTTGAATGCTGGCCTGCCACAGCCACAGAGGAGGGGACACAATTTACCTCTGTCTCTGTATTTTACCATTATTTTAATTTAATGGCACTTTAATAATACGGAATGGTTTGCTTTCTCAGACTACCATCTGAAATGTCTGTGACTAAGGTTTCTGTTCTGTGGGGTTTTATTTCTCTTTTTTTTTTTTTCTTCTTTTCTTCTTCTCTATTTTGTACATGTCTTTCAAGTAGCTTTCTAATTTATGCAAGGTATGCCCAAGGTGAACATTATAGTTTTTTAAAAAATTAACTTAGGAAATGTTCACAGTGCTCAGCAAAGGAGCCCATGCTCATGAAAGTTGTAATTAAAAAGAAAAACATGTTGAGAAAAAGGAGAGCACTTCAGAATCAATATGGTCACACACACCCCAAATCCCCAACTCTTATGATCAGCAAGCAATAATTTCTTTGGTATAGTAATTTTCCACTTAAGCACTGAAACTTAAACCTAGATTCTAAAGCAGCATTCAAGAGGTTGCAGCTCCTGCCTTTGCTTTTCCTGTGCCTTCTAGAACTCAGAGTTGCAAAGAAAACTTGTCATAGTAGGTTTTTTAATGTACAGAAGTGGAGAGAGTTGATTGTGGAATTAGCAATGTATGAAATTTGAATGCACACACCTATTGTAGCCACACAAGATGAACCTTTTATAAAACATCCTCTGTAATCTTTGTGTTCAGCACAGGTAGCAGTTCCTAAAAAGCAACACAGAACACTCTGGCATACTTTCTAAGGTTTTGGGTCAAAGGAGGTGAAACAAGGATTTGTTAAGGCCTATTTAATGAAAGGCTGAAATAGGAAAAGACTAAAATCTGTGTTTTACATGTAGTACACCATACAGAATTATTTTTCAGTTCTAAAACCCCAACTCTCTCCTATACAGTATTTGGCACAGTTGTTTTCTAAGAGTGAGATTCAAACTTTTCAAAGCCCTTACATGGGGAATGTCTTTCTTTTTGCTCAAAAAATTAATGAAAGATACAAATCCTTTGATTTAGAGAGAAGCTTTATTTTGTGAGGAATATTAAGGGATTTTACTGTTGATATTTTCATATTAATATACATTATTTATCTCCACAGGGTGGTGAAAAAGAGAAAATTGCAAAGACTTACTGGGTGGCAGGAAGTGGGATTCACTATAATCAACAGCAGCAGGGGACTCTTTGAGGTTGTGTTGCAAGATATATTCAAGATTTAGCAGAAAGAAAATAATTGCATTTAATATTGTGCTGGTGGGAATTAACATATGTTCAATCTTTTCCACTTTTTATACTTAGATTCAGATTTAGACTCTTGCCCTTTAGATGCAGAGATATTGCTCCTTAAGATCTGGATTTTTATTATTTATTTTTAGTACACTTATGCAGAGGATGTCTTATTATTAGCCAGCTAGAGCTTTATGCTACTTTCAAATTTTACTTCAAAAACTTACTAAGGTTTCATGAATATACTCACTGGACAAAATAAACAGCTCTACATTCAATAAGCAAGCTATTACCAAAACTTAATTAAGTTTCCAGCATTATTTTCTTTTAGATTTTTAAATTAAAAACTCAAAAATTGTATGATTTCTCAGATGTTCACTTAAAACAACTTTGTGGGTCAAATCACTACACATTACAAATTCAGAACTTCTTTAAAATCAATATATTTCTGTCTCTACAAAGAATAACTGCTAAGCTGATGAAATAATTGAAGTTTGTTAATACAAAAAAGCTGCCAGTCATATAAACAGTTTCCACACTTAAAGGGGCTAAAAATTTGTGCATACAATATACTAACATCAAGGCTCAATTATATCTCATATAAGTTCAGGAAATTAAAAGTAGCTGTCTGGTCTAAGCTAATTGTCTAGAATTCCTTTATAATCAAATACATACAGAGAGGTATCTCCATAGTATGTTTCAATATTGCCCATGAATCACTGAAGTACAAGACACAAACTGGCCCCTGGAGGAGTCTGTCCCTTTCTCCTGACTTAAAAAGGATCAAGAAATATCTTTCTTGGACCTATCTCTTAGTGACTAAAGTAAGCGAGATGAATTCTGTCTTGCACAACGATTCAAACCTTGTCCAGTCTTACCACTTACCTGCTGTCATTCTCCCGCTTCGTGTTACTTCAGAATGGGAATCTCAGGGCTGACCATTATCTATGTGAAATGCTAACAGAACAGTGACCATTTACAGCATATGCAGATCCACCTATTCCTCCCCTATAAGTTTAGCTGCACACTTCAGAGAACCATACAAAATCATTTTTCAATGAAAATCTGTTGAACCCCTCTTTTTCATAATCCTATTGTTTTCTTAATTTTCTATGTAAGAACGAATGGAAGTACATGCACATACGTATAAAAATACATAATAAACTTCAGCAACATTAAAGATGCTAGATCTGGGCTTTATATTGACGTAGACTTATAATTGTCTGCAAAAAGACTTAAATTGGGAGTTCTGTGGTGGAGGAGAAGTTGGGGGGGAAACAATCTTCCATTCAAGAGCAGCCTTCTTAAAAGTCATATCAAGGCTAAACAGATTGGCTTAATTTGTAAAATGTAATGTATGTACTTCATAACCTGCAATTCCGTGGTCACTTTATATGGCTTAATGGCTGGTATCACAGGATTTACCTTTCTTGCTCTGTCCTCACTGCCAACAGTAACATTAAGTGGCTACACAGTCAGCCAGTGGAAGAAACTGCTCCAGATGTGGGAGGCAGGGAGAGGGGGTGCATTGTGATTTGAAATAGTGCAGCTACACAAAAACTTGTACTGGCACAAGAGGAGATAGAGGTGAGTGAATGGGTGCTGGTATGGAGATCATACCAGCTTCAAAGAATGGACCTGCAGGCTGTGGGTGGAATCCTATGGCAGTACAACAGCATTCAGGTTGACAGAGCCTTGACTCCCATCCTTGCTTTACCAGCTAAGCATTTCTATTCTTTCCCTTGCATCAGCACTAACACCCACGTAAGTGTGCAGGAGCCAGCTCAGGGAGCTGACTTGTCTGGAAGCTAACCCCACAAAAGTAAAAAAAAAAGAACAACCAAACAAGAAAACTTTTCAACCAGATCTGCTCTGAGGAGTAGTTCACAGAATGATCAGAAAAGAGCTAGTGCCAGCACAGCGGAGAAGATGGAAACACAGAGTCAGAGGCAATAGAGGAGAGGGCAAGACAGCCCAAACGTAGATCAACTCCAGCTGCTATTGATCCAGAGCCAAAGCCAGCTTGACCGCTTACAAGCTTTCTCTAAAACCTCTACACTTTCTTTGAAAACACTATGATAAGTATATAAGATATATATATATTTAAACACACTCTTATATAAGTATATATAAGAGTATATAAGTATATAAAAGTATATATGTATATATAAGAGTAAGTATACAGAGTTGAAATTACCAAGATCTAAAGCAATAAAATCAGGATCCTTACTTACACACTGAACGAGACAAGAAGCAAGAAAAAACCCCATAGTATTAAAGCTACCTAGCACAGTTTGTGTACAATGTAAGAGGCAAGGAGAAATCATTCCTGACTGGAGTATTGGAGCTATACAGACCATACTTTTCAGTAAATTTCTACTTTCTCAGACTTTGTTGTGTAGTTTTGGGCTGACAGGAAGACATTAGCAGTGGATTCAGAAACCATTTCTTACAGTTTACAGGACTCCATATCATTATCATTATAAAAGGTATTATTCTACATATTGTTTTTTTCAGTGCAATCACAGAAATGAGAAGGGAAGGTAGAGACAGCTTGAGAATGATAGGAAAAGACTGGAACTGAGAAAACTAGAAGCTAGCATTTGGAAAAATAATAGTGCAGAAGACCACACTTCTTTTCTCTATGCAAGTATCTAAATTCTGCCATCCCACTCGACAATATATAGACTTTTAGAACAAACAGATTTACCTTAGCTTACATTTGTGGGGGCAACTGTGTAGACATGATGAAGTGTTATAAAACTGAATTGAAAAGAAAGGAGAAAAATCTTTATTCAAGGACAAATAAAATCAACAACAAAAAGATTTCTAATACTATAGACATACTGTAAATAAAAGAAACAGTCTAATATGTTGACTACAGTAACAATATTAAGGAAAAAATCTGTAAAAGATAGATTCTGTTAAAGCTTTAGAAACTGCAGATAAAAGCTGAGAGGAAGCTATAAAGGCTTGGTATGTTAACTCCTGAAAGAGAACAGGCTATTTCCAAGTAACTTTGATTAGATCAGTAAGCCAGCTACATGGAAACTGACTCAGACCACTGAGATATTTGATTAGTTTATGAATGCAAAGTACATAAATAAATAAATAGATGAGTTAGCAGGTTTAGATTTTCCATCTGCAGCCTGTACTAGTTGGAAGGAAGATTAAAAATATCACTGATTAAGGGGAAAACATCTAAGAAAAGATTAGAAAGTTCAATATTGACTACCTGACTCGTCAAGAAGGCCCAGAATGAAGGACTCTAACAGACAACAAAGTGACACATGGACTGTGAAATCTCCTTTCCCACAAATACACATCAACTAGCAGACAAGTCCTTGAATCTAACTAGGATAAACCAGTATTTACAGATACATTTGTCCTCTCACTTCTGTAGAATCTTCCTTTACAAATGTCTTAGGGTCCTCTGATGACAACCTAGGAAACTAGTATACATTACATGAGGACACAAAAAGATTTCAGAAAATTAAGTAAAATGTTCAAGGCACGTTAAAGGTTAACACAAACATTTGAACACATGATGGGGTAAAAATACCTGCTTCTGGAAGACAGCAGTGGAGAGCAGCGAGAAAAGAAAGTACAGACTACTTCAAGGAGAAAACGCTGAATAAAGCTGTCAGAGGAATTCAGAGGAGAGAAAGGTGGACAGAAGTAATTAACATGCAATCAATCAATTTTCAGATTTGGAGAACTATTTGATGGCAATTTTCTAGAAATAAAAGTTTTGTGTATGACTGCCCCCCAGCCCTATGTACAGATAATGAGGAGAGGGGTGGCATCTCTGAGACTGGGAAAAGGAAACACGGGGTTTGATAACACAACTGTAAAAACAGCTGTAAATCCCATGTACTTCTGGTCTGCTTTGCTTATACAGATTTGATAGCAGTCCTCAAAAGATGAGTCCTCATTCATCAAGCAGATCAAGTCAGTTGAACTCAAACTGCCTGTAGGAGCACAGCTCAAGGATTCAACCACACTTCGAGGCTAGACTTAATTATTGCATATTTGAACACATTTCCTTAGGGA
Source organism: Mesitornis unicolor (assembly GCF_000695765.1). Classification (NCBI taxonomy): domain Eukaryota; kingdom Metazoa; phylum Chordata; class Aves; order Mesitornithiformes; family Mesitornithidae; genus Mesitornis; species Mesitornis unicolor. The sequence goes on from NW_010164224.1 coordinate 12,155, forward strand.
ATTTGTCACCGAGAGAGAACAGGTTTGGTTTTTTATATAGGAAAGACAAAACAAAGAAAATAAAAACAAAAAACCAAGCACAGTTTCATCTTAAAAGCAGAAAGATAGTAAAACATATGATTAATAATATAAAGATCACCGAATGTCTTTCCTGCCACAGTATTTTAACCTAGAAACTAGAACTCCTCTCTCAGTCAGTCCTCACAGAGTGGAGTGCCCAGATTTTAACTGATAGTCTTTTTAATCAGTATGTGTTGGTGTACAACTGTGTACATTTGAGTGAAGTCTGGAATCGCTGCCTTCAGAGCAGATGATTCAGGCAATGTTTTGCAATTACCTCATATTGTGTACCACAGAACTCAATCCAGCATGCTTCCTCACAGTCCTGCCATCACAATAAACTATGATACGCACACAGAAAACATTACAATAACACCATTATGAGGTAACAACCCTAATTTACTAGATCACATGTAGTATTCCAAAACAATAACACATTTCTTACCTAAAATTTAAAAGATTGCTACTAGTGGGGGAGATCACTGGTCTCCTTTTGTAGTGAGTTCATGATATCAAATATCTTCTTTATTGGATGTTGGTCACTGGTAGAATTAATGGATAATCAGTGATCTTTTAAAATCTGCTGTATTGTCACTCATGTCCTATAATACCCTAAGAAACACATCGTTTCCTGATTAGAAGTATTGGTACCAAAAAAGGGCAATTCATTTAAAAAAATAAAATCACAGTGAATTTAAGGTTTGCAAATGCATATCAGTGCAGCAAGTATAAATTGCCTTATAAAAACTGTAAAGTAGATAATCAACATGTTGGGACACTGCAGACTGATTGTTTTGTGGGTTTTTTTTTTAACAGTCTGAAGTCATAACCAACTCACTCAAAATCTCACTTAGCTCTCCTGTGGAAAGACTTATAAAAGGTTAAATCCCTAGACAACAAAGAGAAACCCAAACAAATTCCTCCATCCTCAATTGTCACCAGGATTACCAATCAACTAATTACAATGCAAGAATGTGAACTAGGTTTCTTTCTTACAGACAGTGAGTAAACCTAAAGCTACTCTACACTGAAGGGTCATTTTTCATGGATGCTGTCCTGTACTAGGCATAGTTTCCTGCACAACTATTAAAAGTACTTTCAGGTATACATATGCTCTGCACGTTTTTCAGGAATTATAAAGTTGAACATTTGAAGTTTAGAATTCTTAATTAAATTACACATAGTTACAGACCGTATTTTGGTGTCTTACAATTTTAAAGTAATTTTAAAAAGACAGTATTTGCCTATTTACATATTGAAAAGTTGTACTTTAAAATGTAAACAGTTATGGTTCCAATCTGCTACTCATAGCATTAAAAAAAACAGATAGACATAATTCCAGTAGGCTCTGTACTTTATTATATTAGCCTTTGTCAAGAAAAACATTTTAAAGTAATATTTCTGACCAGCAGTTTGTGAACTAAAGTTGGAAAGGTGGTCTACAAATCAAGTAAACAATGTCACTATCAACGACTTTCCCCCTAGCTTCCAAGTATCTATTGCACACAGAGACTTCATTAAAGTGGATTGCAAAACAAAATATACAATAATATTGGCCTTTCATGTTGCAGCTTTAATTTATTTAAATATATTATCACATACTTCGAAATCAGTAGTCAGTAACCCTAAATTTAAAATGCCTTACCTTTTTCACCACAAAAATGTATCAAGTACTTTAAAAACGGGTCTTTTAATATAATGAATATTAGTTTCATTAAAAACAAAATGGAAGTAATTCTATTGCTATCCAAGTACAACAAAGTTACAAACAACAAAAACCCTTTACCCATATGTTAATTTCATTATGTATGTAAAAGATCATGTTAGATCTGTTCAATTGCTCAACAGTTCAATATTCTAGATCCATTTTTATGGCCAAAACAAAACACATTTAGTCATTTTTAGCTGTGTTACAGAGTGGCCAAAGATTAGAAACCCCCAGCCCACAACTGCACCCCATTCTATCAGGAATGACTCACATAGACAGAAGATACACAGTAAAAGGCAGATTCTGCCCTGAATATTCTGAAGTTTAACAGACAAGAGAAACAGAAAGAGCGAGGAAAGAGCATAACGCCTAAATACAACTATGGAATACAGGACAAAGAGAAATGAAGCAAATGGCCGATGGTCACAGAGAAAGACCATGACAGAGCTAGAAATTGCACCAGATCTCATGTTGTCCTCTAACACAGAATATCTGTCTGCATACATATGGCTTTGCTTGCCTTTCTGCAGGTCTTAGGCCTTATTAAAACTCAGAGTGAGATAAAAAAGATATTTAAGACCTTTACTCACTTCTTCAAATTAAAAAGTTATCATTAATAGGCTAAGCAGAAAGCACCAAGCATCACCTATCAACACTTGCTACTAATAGCTTGCTTTCAATCGCTGTGAATGGAAGAAAACTTAAAGTACCAAACTTTTATCCAGTGAGTGAAGGAAGACAATGTAATCTGAAAACTTCTTTTGACAATGGGAATCACAACATTGCGACAAGGGAAATTAATTGCTAGCATTAATCCCATGTCCTCGTTGCATTCCTAATTCTTAGTTCACACATTCACTTAACAAGAAATACATAAAAATAGAAATAACATTAAGAAATAACATAAAATGTATATAATCCCACTGTATTATAATAATTGTATTAGATATACACACATTTGCATTATCTGGTTTTGTATATATGTATATTTATATGCATGGAGATACAGAAAAACAAATACATATATAGTACATAGACATATAGATATGCATCCTTCCTGAAGAAATCAAAACATTCTGAAAGAAGAAAAAAAGACCTTGCTTGACCACATTCATTACCTGTCAGTGAACTGTTAATTCAGACTTTTCTTAGGAAAATGCCCAGGCATGACTTTTACTATAGACTTTTTTTAAGAAAAACCTTTGTTCAGCAGATTTCCAGTAATATTAACTAAATCTTTTCCTTCTATCTGAGTAATAGATGTATCTTTTTAAATGTCTTAACATTTACAATCTCAAAAAATAATATCTGCATAAGTAAAACCAATTCAAAGCATTCTAGCACTTATAAGTGAAATTAGTGCCTGTTATAAAAAGAGCTAAAAGGGACAAGCATAGCAGAAATAAAGCTGGGTTCTTTAGGGTGGTCCTGACACACCTCTTCCTATGTCAGACTGTGCAATGCTTGCTTTCATTTGCTATTTCTCTAATCCTAATCCTTGCCTCCATGACAGAAGCTGATAGTGTTGTGGCAGGCAAAGCAAAACTGACCAGCATTACAGATATATTCTCAGAGAAGATAAAAACCCTCATGGAAATAAGGAAATCAAAGCCCACTCCAAAATCCAGCATCGTGCTTCAACATGACTTTGGACAAAGCTTCCTTTCTCACTTCTGTGTTGTAATCTTTGACCAACATCTTTGTTTTGTTTCAGATGTGCACAGGTTATCGCCATTATAGTCATCAAACTACTCCTAAGGCCAGGTATTCACAAACTGATAGTTTAAAATAGTAGCAATACTGTTTAGCAGACATCCTAAAGAGGAGAAACCATTTATTCTGTTGAGCTCCATATGGTACTAGAGCCACCAAAGCCCTGACATAATTCCGTAGTGCTGTACCTACATTTCCTGACAGGTAAACACAGAACAGTCTTTCAACCAAAGGTAAGATCTTGTTTTAGGTAAAACCTATCCCTATTCTTCTGCTGTATTTCTGCAGGCATATTTGCCCACTGTTGTAGTCTATCTATCACCAAGCTGTATGTTTTGTTCCTTGCTTTTTTCCAGCAGAGATATTGTTGTAGTTATTCTTGTTGCCAGTCAGAACAATAAACAGTTCCAAATAAGTCCCCACTACACATCCTTGGACCTGCTAAAGTCTGATCACAGGTGAAATATGTTTGAACTTTGTCATTCCTTACATCAGAAAGTTTTCCTGTATCCTGACATAAACATGAAGAAATCTAGACTTAAAACTTTATTCAGATAAAAAGTCCCATAATGGTAGAACAGAACTAAATGTCCTAATTCTCAGTGGTGCTCAAGAACACTCTAAACATTCATTTAAAAACAGAAAGTGTGTACATGAAATAAAGTGCACAGACTTGTCAAACAAAAGGAATATTATAACAGCAGATAGATACAGTGTCGTTTCTTTTTACTTTCACTGGTCCACTGTTCTCTTGATTTGTATTGACTCGATTGCTGCCACTGACAAGTCTCTTTGCTAGTGCATTTGACATGAAACAAAAAACTAATTTTAGGAATATTATAAGCATCCTTCTAGAAGTATATCACACAGTTTGGTCTTTATTTCAACAAGCAAAACACTCTCCTCCTAAATATCAATATAATAGATATTAATTATCTAAATTCCTTCTCAAAGTTCCAAGTCCCTCACATTTCTCCATGTTTAAGGACAGCTGGCCATCAGTAGGGAACAGCAGGTTGCAACTGTTAAAATAATTTACAGGACACTGCAGACTCCAAAAGGTCTTTTGAATGGGTGTCTCCTAAATCAGAAACTATAGCTTTTCCCTGTGTTTTTAACATGTGAGATATAGTCCAATGGCTTGTTGGTTACAGTCATTTTCCTTCCCTTTCTACTCTCCCTCTCCTTCACATTTGGATCTATTCCTTTTCTTAAATACCAGGATATATCATAAGAGCTTATCCAATAAACACTTTTCCAAACTAAAATATAAAATATATTGCATAAATCACAAAACACACAAATTGAAGTGTTTGCATTGTTTGCAACTGTTGCATTGAAGTGTTCAGCATCTTTAACACTTCACAGCAAAACAGATTTGTTTAGACAGTTTTAAATGCCTACATTGGTACATCTAAATACAACTACTTAAGCAGCATGCCATCAGTGTGGTTTTCAGACTCACTAAGCATAGATGCCACCTTTTTGGAAGAACAGCGTTGCCCATTATGAAGTATTTTTCAAATCCCAGCACCTAAAGCAGCCATGTTGTGTCTTTAAAAGTAATTTCATACACCTTTCAAAAATAATAAAACAAATCCTGTAATACCCCATGACGTGCTGCCAGTACACCATCTCTGCTGTACCTACAGAGAAACAGAGATAGAAAACCAGGACTTGATTTACCCCATTTACAAAGATTGTCTGTAGCATATCTGCAAGGAAAACTCTGACCTCTTGAGTCCTTATGCCTTAACCACTCAACCAACATAAACATCCCATTGCTCCTTAATAATTATCTCCTAGGAAATAAGTGCAGCATACTTGCAAAACTGTAGCATAGACCCTGAAACTACTCTTCAGCTGCTTATACTTACAGATATAAACAGTACACAGTTCATAAAGCACCTGGAGTTTTCAAAAGGTTTTGATGTCAATGCTGCTCAAACACATCCTCTCAAATGTTGAGTCTGTAATCCCTCAATAAGGATTTCTTACTGATTTGAGGTCAGGATTCCAGCATAGTCTAACTCATGCAAACTTAAGGCTTTTTATGTTGTTTCTTTTCCTTCATCTGGCTACTCCCTTTTCACACACAATCTGTGATCCATGAGACTTAGGAAAAAATCCAAAATTGTTTTCCTTGTAATTCAGTGCATCCAGATAAAACCACACTTGAAGGTTATTATTGATGCCTTGTTTGCTCGTGCTATACACACAATCTATCATACGTAATCCCTGGATGTTCTAAAGAATCATTGCTGAAATTAAAGAAACTTTGCTTGAACTTAAATTTTCAGTGAGTGAAAGGCACCTGCTAATAAAAGAAAAGCTTAGAAGAAGCTGCAGAAAACTGTACTTCCTTACTGTTACTACTTTTGCAAACTAGGCACAAAAAAAATCATGCTAAGTAACCTCAGAAAATCAATTCAGGTGCCTAAGATTAACATTCACAGTGCTTTCCTGGGACATATCTTGCCCTCCTTAACACATACAGAGTTGCATCATTAACTCATTAAGTTTATTTTTAGAAAATTCTCCCTACTTGCCTGATAGACAACAACTAACAGTCTGTTTTGTAAACTAAGCAAGTTTATTCTTGGGCTGTGTTCATGCAATGCTCAAGATTTGTCTACATACAAAAGTTATGCTTAATTACACTGATTTAATGTAATCAGCTCAAGCTCTGTACTGTGATGAGATCATAAGGTTGCTTTCTACATGTGAAGTTCCTCTTGGTAGGGAGGATGGACACAGCCCTTTTATACTACTACAGTTGCATCAACATCCAAGTTACACAGGTACGATTATTTCAGTAAAACATAATGCATGGCCAAAGTACTTACACTGCTCTAGAACTCATGTTTAGAACAGAACACCCATCTGAAAGAGTAGATGGTCTTCAGAAATGTTGGTAAGAGGTTTCATCAGGAATTAAAATACCATTATTTCTGATGTGTACAATTTTAGAGCTGATGGAAAGTGTCAGATATAATAGTCAGAAGAGAAAATGGCACGAGTACCAGCAGAATCAGCTTCTTGAGTTTCTGTGGTATCCCAACAGCTGAGGAAGTGTTTCAATTTTTACGGCAGTCACTAACTTTAGATGCTTTTAAATAGCATTCAGGATGTATTTACATTTGTTGCTTAGAAAATTGAAAGACTGAAGATGCAGGGTCACTTGAGCCAACAAATTCTAGCAAATATTTGAAATTTCAGAAAGTGTTGAAAATGTCCCAGAACTTCTTTCAACTTAGGATGAGATTTTTTCAGTATTTTGCAAAATGTAACGGTTCTTTGCCACATGGTAGCACTGGCACTGAACTATAAAAACAAGGTGAAACATTAATAATTTGAAATTCTCTCAATGGAAATATCTAATAAGAAACTTTAATCATGGATGACATTGCTATTTTTATAACTGAGCAGAGATCTCCATTCTAGGGCACTAAGAACAGAGGAAAAATAAAATTTAGGTATTACAAAGCCCTACAATATGTAGTTTCATTAATGAGATTTCAACAGTTACAAATGGTTTTAAGGAACAAATTGCTCTGTAAGCAATGGAAATGTTCATGGATTGGCTGCCAGTTGATTTGTGCTGTATCGCAGCGATGTGTTTCCAACCCATTTGCTGCACGTACGTCCTGTGGCCTCTCCCTGCACTTTCTCCTGACCATGGGTAACACCACAAGCTGTGGTTCCTTTAGCTAGGAACTGGGCAAGGTGCAACACGATTCATACCCAAATGAAGACATTTTGGTTGGCTATAGATACTGCTGCATTCACTCTGCAGTCTTAGCTGCACAGTGGAGCACTCTGGTTCGCTCTTTGCCTATCTAGTCACCAGTCTTTCTGAATCTCGTAAAACCTTGAAACTTCAGACATTGCCTCACTGTCAAATTCTGTTGAAATCAGCCAACATTTTCTGAGCTACAGATTGGCACAGACATAGCAGATATATTTCTATCAGAAAGAAGATTGAAATAATCTTGATAATCAACATAAATATATCTATTTTTTAATTGACATGAGAGGTTGTCCTGCCTTTCTGCTCCCAGATTCCTAAACTTTGTCCCTCTATGTCTGGATAATACAAGAGGTCTCACATTGCACAATCACAATAGCTGGTAGTAGAATGCCGTATTATTTTGTATGGAATATTCTAGATGAGTTTTCAATTTTTAATAAATAACATTGTTTGCATATAGATATTTTTGGGTATTTCCTCACAAAATGAGGCAAAAAGATGCTGAAGTGTAAGAGGTAGGTATATATATGAATAACAGGGTGCATGCAAAACATAGTGGGCTGTTATTCGTGTATTATTTACAGAGTATATATACATATTCATGTATTAATTGAATATCTTATGAAATTCAGTGTAAGATAATTAAAATACAGATAGACTTACAGATGAGCATTTAGGCTTCTCACTCTAATTTTTTTATCCACTATAGTCTGTAGTATATCCAAAAATACTCTGAAATGGCTGTCTTCAACATATATATCTTTTTTAACTATACATGTAAATGTTACACATGGTCTAAAAACTTTCATGTTATAAATCACTTTAGAAATAACGATGTATTTATAACTCCCACTCAACAGTACAGACAAGTGCTACTCTAATCCAAACCACTGGGACCAGGCAGGTTGCATGATACACCCTCACTCAGGACTGTTCAGATCCACCTACGCATTCAGTGCTGAAAGTTATTAGCGAGGCATAAAGCATTTGGAACTGTAGTATATTTACTATTGTTCACATTTAAAATCTTATTTGAAAAGTTCTGTAACTTTCTGAAGTTATATGAAGGACCATTTATTGGTTATTAAATCGCTCCCCACCCTGTTGACCTACAGGACAACACTGCATGCTCTTAAAGGGTTGGGTGGCCTAACAGAGTCTGAGGCTGCTCACGGACTTCACTTGCTAGATATATTTACATTACTTCTACCATTTCATATGGAATTAGCTGTCAGTTTCAGTGCCACTCATTCCTCTGAGCTAGTGCTTTAATTTTATTTAATTTTTACCTTTTAGAATAGTTTTGACCCTTCAAGGGATACAGAAAATGAGGGACTAACTCCAAATGTAATGTCATATTGCTTCCACCTCTGTATGATAACTCTCTAGATTACCAGGCACAGTCTGAAAAGCACAATGACAGATTCCTTTCTATAGTGGTCTCTCTTTCAGGTCCCATAAATAAGCACCAAAAAATGTCTTAACTAATATGGAATTTCAGCTTAGATGATCACAAATTAACCAGAAAAAGGTGTATGTTAGTTTGAACAAATTACTCACATTTTCCATTTTTGGTCTATAGCATAAGAAATTAGATAGTGAATTTTAAATGCAAAACTTTGTACAGCGTGCAAATCATGCCTGTATGTCAAAGTAAAATAACAAATCTAATGAGGAATGTTAAAAAAGCAAGATCCATTAGTTTAAAGATACATGGAAGCAGCCAAAGATGACAAACATGCATAAAATTCAAAACATGATGGAAAAGGGAACAGGCACTGAACCACATAAATCAGTGTTTTGAATTCTATTTCTCTGTGGGTATAATTGTACCTTAGTTTCTTATAATGATTTATTGAGGTAAATAGTCTGTATGGTTTAACAGCTACAGCTTCAAAGTGTCAGGCACAGACTCTCCTTTATTCATGAGGCAGCTGAGTACTGGGATGTGAATTAGCTTCTGTATTCCAGAACTTGGCAAAGTTTGTTTTTAAGGTCCTTATAAAGGATTCATGTTGATGCAGCTATTCAAATGTGAAAAACACTGTGCTGTAATTGATGAAACAGAAAAGCTTTACAGTAATTCTGGAGGCAAAAAAGTAAAAACACTTAAATAAACCATTCAGAATTATCTGCAGCAAAAGAAAGGAATGCCCTAGAGTTAATTTTAATATATTATATAATATTGGGGAACACAGAAAAAAAACTAATTTCTTGATGAAGTACAAAAGTGTGGTGGGATTCTAGAATTTACTTTTAAGTTAAAATAAAGTATGAAAAAGAAATGGTAGAAGTTTAAGCTGTGATACTCACATTTTGGGTTGACTGCCAAACTACACGTTCTATTGCTCTCAGACCAGGATAAACCAACCATTAACTAATCAAAAGAATCATCATCCATGAAAGCTATGATGGCATTTTAACAGTTCTTAATCTATTAATAAGAAAGAATAATTTGCAAAATATTCCCTCTTCTGATTATATTCATAGGGCCATTCTTAGCAGAAATTATATGTAGGCTCCCATGGTGTTGAAACCCTATGAAAGCCATGAAAATTCACTAAGCTTCCTTACATACTGTGCCAAGATATTCGGCAGGAACTTTGGTCATTGCCAAGAAACACGTGTGCCTCAGATACAGAAGCTCTGCACATACCGGTAGTTCAGCATTCCTGGAGAGAAATGTGACCCCTTGATGCACACTCTGGTTTGCTGGCATGCTTGCATTCCTCCCCATCTGTCAGAGTGGCATTCTGCCCTCTCACAAGGTGGGATGCCAGTTTTGGAGCGCAGGTGCCAACCAAACACAGGTTCAGCCCCATAATCTGCAAAATGTGGCAAATGACATTGCACCAGCAAGAAGATCGTCCTACCTCTGACCTATGCCAAATTAGGATTGCAAGCTTCATTAGCAAAGGGGGTCATCAGCTGAAAATCATAGGCAGCACCGAAATGCTGCTTTTGCGTCTAACATCTCCTAGCTGAGGGTCTTCAGTGCTGAGGTTTAATTTATGCTACGCCAAATTTTCCTAACATAGCAGACATACAGCCCTGTTGAGAAAGCTGCAACAGACCATGGACAGAGAGCTGTTGAATTCATCCTCCCAGACTAATTTCTGACAAATTCCAAGATTCTTAAAAAGGGCAAATAAATTAAGAGTTGGGGGAAAGGCATAAGTAAAGATTTGTGTTACCTCTAAGGGTGGTTTGTTAACAGCACAAATAAAATGACCTTTATTACAACCCTCAAAAAACCCAAACCAGAACCACTTGTAATCAACCACCAAATTGCTCATATAATTCTAAAATTCTTAAATTATAAAGAAATTTTTATTATAAAGATTGACACACAATACAAAAAGTTAAGTTAGCTTCTAGTTTTAGAATTTATGTATGTGTGAAAGCACACTTACTATGAACAACCATTATACTAAACCAAGTCAGCACACAATGACAGCACTGGGTAATATTAAATGTTTCAACAATTAAGTATTTCAATATCCTGAGAATAAAGTATAGTTCGAACTCTTTCATTAATGAAAATATACCACACTAAATTAATCTAACAAGAAAAATTAAATATTCAGTTGATCAATAAACAGCATAACCACTAAGTAGTATTGGTATTGCTTCCAAATTAGTGTAGCCTATTTTATTTATAAATGTACAAACCAAAAATGAAGCATCGCTAGTCTAAAACTTATCTGCTTTCAGGAAACAATTCACTATTCCTTCCTCAGTAATTTACTACGGTTTCTGTAATTTATTTATCCCAGGATGCACCTGATATATCATCAGCTTTAGGTGATTTTGTTAAACTGACTATGCAAAAATGAGAGTCACATTATGCATAATTCTGCATTATTTAGCCTATTCAGAAGGCATGCCACCGCTATTCCCAAATGACAAATTCAAAGCTATTAATTCTTACCAGCACAAAATTATAACTCAATACATTGAATTCTATAAATATAATTTCATAAATTAAGATGCAGAGTTCTGCATCTGAGATGGAATAACCCCGTGCAACAGTATAGGCTGGGGGCCAACTGGCTAGAAAGCGTATTTGCAAGAAAAAAACTGGAGGTCCCCAACAAGCTGATCGTGAGCCAGCAGTACACCCTGGCAGCACAGGCAGCCAACAGCATCCTGGGCTGTTTTAACAGGAGCATTGCTGGCAGATTGAGGGACTTGATAATTTCCCTCTTTCTGGCACTTGTTAGACTAAATCAGGAGCAATATTTCCAGCTCTGGGCTTCCCAGTACAAGACAAATATTGGAAGAGTGGAGCTAGTCCAGCAGAGAGACCAAGACAACTGGGAGACTGCAGCACAATAGACAAGGGGAAGCTGAGAGAGGTGGGGTTGCACAGCCTGGGCAACAGCAGGTGAAGATAAGAACTCATTGCTGCCTACAATTGCCTAACAAGAGGGTGTAGGGAAGATGGAAATAGACTCCTTGCAGAGCTGCGCAGTGACATGACAAGAGGCGACGGACACAAGCTGAAATACGGGAAGTTCCAATTCAACATCAAGAAAAAAAAACTAGCTTGGTGGTGGTCAAACACTGGGCCAGGTTGCCAAGAAACACTGTGGCATCACAGCTCTTGGAGATATTCCAACTTGACCGAAGATAGGCCCGTGCAACCTGTTCTAATTGGACTTGCATCGGGAAAGAGGTAGGACTAGATGATCCCTGGCTGTCCCTTCCAATCTACACAACCCTATATTTCTATGACATACGCTGCACGATTTCGTATGATACACATACCATTTTTAGCAAAGCCATATACAGGAACATTCATGAATATCACACTCTAGGCACTGGCTAAACTATTTAGGGACAGCGTATAGCCTTTTGCTTTTCTCAGCTTCTCATTCAAACAAAATCTTCAGCCTTTTGTACAGAACGGACTTCTAGTTAGTTAACAGCAGTATAAATAGCATTTGTACTAAGCTTTCCCACTTTGGATCCCAAATGTTTTAGAAATAATGCATCACTAAAAATAGAAAAAGGCACCTGTTATACCCCCAGAAAAAATGAAGAAGGTGGTATAAAGTCAGTAGAACAGCATGTTTATCTTCTTGACACACTGTGCCTATATGTCACAACCACTGTCCTAAAGTAAAAGACACTGCCCTGCCTCTAGGAAGGATACCACAATTCCACGAGTCTCATGCCTACCATAAATATCATGATGTTAAGAAGACTGATTTTTTCCATGCCTTGGTTAATTTATTTAAAATTTATTATCTCAGACTATTAAAAATATCCTGATGCTCTGGCTACAAATTGCAATGCTTAAAGTAAAAATGTACATATATCACTGCTGCATTGTATCTACAATGTAATGTCATTTATTGTAAGAGAATGAATACCAAAATGGTAACGTCAACTTTAGACAAGAGTGCACAGTAGGTTCTTGGCAAAGTTGTCAGATAGTTTATAGTTTATTAATAAAGTGTATTGCTTGAAAAGATCACTAGGTTAATTTTAAAGACCTGAATTGACAAGATGTTGGTGTTAAACAGGTAAAAGAGGGTAATGAATTTCCCTTTTATTTTTGTGTTTATTGCAGTCACTGAAAGCCAATAGGCTATGACTGATACCCAGTTAATAATCCATGAGCCCAGTACATGGACAAAGCAAATACGTATTTGTGTCCTTTTGTACAGTACTATTTTGTATTATATTACAGTAGCTAAAATGAACAAAAAATCAGCTTTGCCAAGGAGACATGCTGCCTACATTTCAAGTAACAGAAGTCACCAGAACACATACAAACAAGTTGCAGTGGACCTGATTCATCTTCCAACATGGTCCTGTAAACAAGAGGGGTAACAAGTGATCATGTTTGGAACACATACTGTCAGGACGTAAGTTAATGAAAATGCTTTTGCAGGAGGAAAGATGTCTCTGATGCAGTGGCAGCAGACAGAATTGTGGTATAGCTCTACCATGAAGATGCAGATGTCAGAGAAGAAAAATCGTCAGCAGTCTTCAACATTTATTTGGTCATTGTTTGCACACAAAAAGTCTATGTAGTTCACTCACGATGAAAGCCAAGCAGAAACACTTCAAAAAGTACTCCGTCTTGGGAGCTATGCAGATATACCAGAGTTTTAACACACATGTTTTTTTCACACCTTTAAAATCTTTCTCAAAGCATTTTGGATCAAGTGCAAATCAGCAGTATAAAGATACCTGGTGTTATTTCTTATTCCTTTCCACTGACCACTTCCACAAATGTTACTGAAGTCCCCAGGGAGGAGCAACTACTACAATCATACAGGGTTAGGAAGAAGAACACACAGAGCCACTGTTTTTTCCCATATTAACTACGTTCCCTTCTACTTTCTCTTTGCCTACACAGTAAAAGATTCAGAGGTGTTAGGAACAGGAATAATTATATGAAAAGACAAATTCTGTTCACAGACAACTTCCAACTGACTTCAGAGAGACTGGCTTTCACAGCACCACAAGATTCAATAAAGGACAATGTTAATGATGCTCAACCATTTTCAGCAGTGTTAGTCACTGAAGTATGTTAAGGAGTGTCCTTTTCAAATTACCCAGTAACTTAAATTCCTTAAGAGAAACAGATGGAAATGTTAGATTCCCTTTTCCTTAAGTTATTCTGCTACAGCTATTGACTACAGATGGATGAAACAGAAGATATACCAAAGGGAGGAACTACAGAGTTTTCACTCTAAACAAACACAATTCATTTTGCTAATACCGAAGATTTTGTCTCATCATTCAGACTCGCAGAAGAATAATTGAATTTGACAGATACATTCTGTGAAATGTCTTGCCTTTATTGGTGCTTTTATGTGTTAGCAAGTACAAAAGAAGGAAAAGAAGTGAGATATATAAAGCTTTATTTTCATTGCAATAAAAATGATTTTTAGTCAGGTACAATCTTTTAGCACCGTACCATGTACAGCAGTAAATGAAGAGGTCCAGTACAGTAATAGGATGTAAAATCTTAGACGAAGCAAAGCACTATGTTTCCTTATTTTGATGTAGCTGGTTCACAACAATTCCAAGTGTAAGATATATAGTTGGCCTTGACTGGTTACACTGATGTAAAATTTATCTAGGTCCTGTCTTCACTAGGACTGTACCTAGAGAAAGGTGTCCTAACGTACCTTTTATGATGTTAAAAAAATGGGATTTTTAAAATCTTTGTATTGAGGACAAAGCCTAATATATGCAATGGTACTGGAAGCCTACACAGTGCTAGGTTCAAGAACATAATTTCTTCGTTCTTTGTTTTCTTCCTTCGTTAGTCTGGAGCAACAATTCCTTTTTTTCTGTGGTATTGAATAATGGCCTGTTCTGCTAGCCCAGAAATAAAAGTAAGTGAAGACAGTCTTTGTATTGATGTGCTGCCTCTCTTCTTTACGATAGAAACTATTTTGGTTTTAGAAGGGAAGTGTTCTAAGAAAAGCTTTTATAACAGGTTCAGAAATATAAAAGCCATTTCAGGATGAGGACATCTCTATCCTTTATTTTGTTAGTCCTTGAAAGAGCTTTTTAAATGTTAACAGCTATGACTGCCTTCCCTCAAATGATGCTCCCTTCTCAGCAATCCTTCTGTTGACGTCTCTTTGTTTGCTCTTAGCTTGTCTCTCCTTCTTCCCAACCCCTTAAAACACAACTTAGCAAGAGCTTTGAATTGAGCTTTTGGCAGACATGGGCCCACTAAAACACACTGAACAAGTATGTTGTGTAAGTTAGATTTCAGTAAAAAAAATTCCTTTCCCCACCTCCAGTGATATACACAATATTTTCCACTCTTCTCTGTGGGAACCTCTATATATTACAGTGGCAAATACTAAGCAAACCTGGTCAGAAAACAGGAAGCATTTTCAGCTTAAAATATGCTGAAAGAGACGAAACAGTTTTGAAATGCTAGGGTAAGGTCCTGCTTCCATTTAAAAAGAATTAAAGCTTTCTGACTAAAACAAATTTAATTTAAACCGTTCAAAAAAAGTAGGTGTATGTGTACATCCATACTTTTGTTTTCAGCTAATAAAATTCAACAGTTGCCTTGTTAAGCTTTCCTACAGACAAATACTGGCCACATTCCCTGTCTCATGGTGATAGCTACTTTGAGTATCGGTTCATTATTAACAATTAAAAATTCTACAGCACTTGAGAAGAGATTGATCCTATTTTATATGTCAATGACAGTTAGCATATTATAAATTACATTAGTCCAATTACACTATAGCTAATATTTAGCACTTATACATTGCTTTGAACACATACTGTGCAACCCTTAATCAACTGTTAGCGCTGGCATGTAGATATATTAGCTCAACTTCACAGCTAAAGCAGCAAGGTGAGACAGTTTGCCAAAGGCCACTTAGTCATGGGTGTAGCCAGGACTATAACAGGGGAAGGTTCACCTTTGAATTTGTGACTTCCAAGCCAGTGCTGTTCAATGTCTTGGTCATCATGTGATAGTTTTATTACTGCAGCTTAGTTGGTCACTGCACAGCAAAGGCATCCTTATCACATTACTTAATGAAAAAAGTATTTTGACTGTCAGACCTAGTTCTACTTCAATCGACCCTACCTCTACACACAGAGATTAAAAAAAAAAAAAATCATTTTCAAAGATTTTACATCCGGTTCTTCAAAGATTAAACTGCTTCCACGAGATCTAGTTATGCTTCAGCTTTCCTATACCTAGCTTTCCTAAGTTGTTGTCTGCCTGGAAGTTTTTATAACAGAGATTGCTGAGGTTCAAAACTTGGAATTGGACTGGGGTAGAAAATCTTCATTAAGGTAGTTTTTCTGATATTTTGTGTAATAGAGCTGGTGTTCACCTACCCTTCAGTCCCAAAGATGTTTCTCATCTAGGAGCTCCCTACAGGAGCAGAAATACATTAAAAAGTCTAAGACAGAGTATAACTGTATGTCATGGTTTGGGCTCAGTGCATAACTGAGCACCACAATGCCCCCAAAAGAGGCTAGTCAAAATAAGGACTGGGAGGGCTTCTCACCACTTAAAAGGTCATGGGCAAAAGACAGACTCATCACAGGGAGGAAAAAAACTAAAAGTTTTGTTACCAACAACATCAGAGTAGAACTATTACCGAAATACCAGCTCAATAACTTTCTAAGACCGGTTTGTAGGAGTTAGAAAGCAAGACATTCTTTAATTCAGCGCTGGGAGCATACATGTATCATTTCATAAATCGCATGCTCCAAGTATTAGCGGTTGCCAGTAGTTTATATGTGCCTTACACATACATATTCATGACATAAAAAGTTTACATATGTATTACATTTCCAGTTAAAAGTTTACATATACACTACATTTCCCATAACTAATTATAATATCTGCATAGTAATTGTGCACACTCAATTAGCATGTGGAATGGTCTTCCAGGGGTCTGAGGAATAGTCACTTCAGCTGTGTCTTCATGGGGTCTTCTTATCTTTCAGGTTCCTGTGCTTTTGTTTTCACAAAGCCTGACTCTTCAAGTTGGTCTGAGTAGGGTGATTCATTGACTTCTTATCTATACCTCCGTCTAGCAAGGCACAGCAAAGTGGGCCTCAGACAGACTAAAATCCTATTATCCTTATGCAGCTTCTTCCTAGCTGAAGTTAGTCAATATACATGTATAACAATATTTCTTATATTATCCTGTCTATCAGGTTACAGAACAATGAGAGATACAATCAGATCTTAAAAGTCACTACCCAGAGTCACGGCTTCCTCAGGGGCAGCCACTGCTCATGTGGCCCTGCCCCACCGGTGAAGTCTACGGGCTGCAGGTGGGTCGATGCGGCGCACAGGTTGCAGGGGAAACTGGCTATGTGCCCTTCCCATCCCCACTCTGCTTTCTTCCTTCCACCGACCTTCAGTGTTTCTCAAAGTTGTTCTCCTCAGGCCTCACTCCTTTCTCCGCTGCAGGTCTTCTCTGATCGTCCTGAAGAGTTTCCGGCTCTCCCTTTTGGGCTGGAGCTGCAGTGGGGCTTAAGCTTCAGTTGGGTTGCTTCTTACAGGGCTATCTCCATAGCCCTGTCCCACTACCAAAAACAAAACAAATAACCTCTCACAGAAAACCTAATACATTGTACATGACAGTGAATAATTTTGTTACCTTATTTGCCATTTCACCGTATCTCACTCTCACCTTATAGTCTATCTCTGCTAATTTCAAACAATAAACATCAACATTCTTCCCTATTGTGCTATACTGATAGCGAAGCATTTAGTTGAGGTGTGATTTTTGCACTGTAGCCAGTTTTTGCTTAATAAAAAAAAAATCTCACCTCCTGTGAACTGAATGTTAATTTCAGGAGTCTCGTCAGAGGGACTATGCCAAAGAAATGTGGAAAACTCACAATAATATTGCCCAGGATCCCTACCTACTGTTTTGTTTATATTTTAAAACAGTCTCACAGATTGGAGAAGACAGGTTTCTTCTTAGAAACCCAATCTGCCTTGTTCTCCTGTGAATCATTTTATTTCTCAGTTGTTTAAAAGAACACAGCAAATACAACATTAAATCCTAGCATGACAGGATTTTCAGAAGTCCTTTCTTATTTACTTGTGTTACTGGAATTATATAGAGCTCATGAGTTGCACATCCTCAGAACTATCTGTACTATCTCCATAAAGATAAGTGAAATCTTTACACAACCAGTCTGCTACTGAGCAAATACACATTTTTGTTAGCGGTCAGATCACGCAATTTTTAAGTTATCCCATAAGTAGATGGATGTCATTTATTTCTAGGCAGGTGGGATAGACTTACTGGCTCAAATCCAAAATGTTTCACAGTTGTAGTGACAAAAACAATAAAAATTTTTTGTGAGTATAAGAAAATAAGCCAAGCCAACCACTACAGATAAGTAGATGCAAAAGAAATCCAGCTTAGATAACTGCACATTCAAGAAAAGTTCAGATTCGTGCCAACTATTGAGAAGAACTAAAGATGTGAGGAATATTCCGACCACCTAGACTGTATGTGCAAAGCACACAGGAAGCCTGAGGGTACAAGCACACATAATTTATGGGTACTGGTGGAGATAAGAAGTCCATGGCCGAACTGATTGCCTTTATGGATAACAACAACAGGAATGTACACACCGACAAACACTCAAAAAAGATCTAATTAAGACACTAACTTTAGCTCTTTGACTAAACAAGGAAATTGCAGTACTTTGTTTTAAAACAGTTGTTAATGTTTCCATACAAAACCATAAGTGTATGTATTACATACACATATATACGTGATCATATCTGTTCTCGAGTACTTTAGCTCATTTAAGTTTCAAAAATCCTTAAGCAACGAACATTAACCTTAAACTAGCCAGGTTTAAGCTGCAGTATGGATTGGCACACACCACTTGCACACTTCAGTATGTGCATCTTCACCTCCTGGCATCAGTTGGACTGCTACAACTTTATCATGTGGACAAAGCTGCAATGTAATTTAGGAATTAAAACAGAAGGGATTTTTTTAGCATTAGGATGTGACTGTGCATCTTCCCATTCAACAAATCTAACCAAAAACTCCAAAGTATTTACATTTAATGGGAACCCATTCAAATTAAGATAGTTCTGAAGCACGCATATGCAAGTAAACACTAACTTGGGGGTTGCAAGCATATTTTTGCTTCATACACGGCATATATACGGAGGTGGGACGGTAGGAATCGCCAGGGCAACTGAAGGCTTAACTCGAGACATTGGAGCTCCACACATCCTACATAGGCAAAGACGCCGTTCTCCACAGGAGGCCGCAGTACTGGTCAGCGGGAAGGGAGCCCCCACGTTACGCGGGTGCGGTGGTGAGAGGGCCTCCAGGTGAGGCTGGAGCTGAGACAACACGGATAGCCGCCGAACGGAGCCCAGAGCAGCAGCAGGTGCCTCCAGTCCGACCCTCCAGCAGCAGAAACCTCGCCAAGCCCTTGTGACTAGGGCTGAGGCGCAAGGGAGGAGCGGGGCGGGGAGTGCTACCGCCGCCTTTAGGCGATCGACGCTCTGCTCG
>NW_010164225.1:0-237 GCF_000695765.1 Mesitornis unicolor
TAGGGGATATGATATACCCATTCAATACCATTGTAAGATTGTTTTTGAAATGAGTCCCATTGTCCAAATCAATTCTCTCTGGAGTTCCATGTTGCCACAAGACATGGTTTTCAAGACCCAGAATGGTATTCCTGGCAGTTGCATGAGGCACAGGCTATGTCTCCAGACATTCGGTGCTTGTTTCCATCACTGTAAGCACATAACGCTTACCTTGGCAGGTTTGCGGCAGAGCGATAT
>NW_010164225.1:780-1486 GCF_000695765.1 Mesitornis unicolor
TTCAGCAATGTCTAAAGCCAGCTGGATGGCTTTTACCTCTGCAAATTGACTCGATTCACCTACTCCCTCAGTCGCTTCTGCAACTTGTTGTGTAGGACTCCATACAGCAGATTTCCACTTTTGCTGATTTCTTACAAGATGGCAAGATCCATCAGTGAACAGAGCATATCGCTTTTCATTTTCTGGTAGCTGATTATATGGTGGTGCTTCTTCAGCACGTGTCACCACCTTTTCTGGTGGCATACCAAAGTCTTTGCCTTCAGGCCAGACCATAATTATCTTTAAGATTTCTGGACAACTGAGATTTCCCATTCAGGCTCGCTGTGTGATTAATGCGACCCATTTACTCCATGTAGCATCAGTGGCAAGGTGGGTAGAAGGAAAGTTACCCTTGAAAATCCAGCCTAGCACTGGTAATCGGGGTGCTAGGAGGAGTGGTGCTTCAGTGCCGATCACTTCTGAAGCAGCTCTAACTCCCTCATATGCAGCCAAGATTTCCTTTTCAGTTGGAGTATAGTTGGCCTCGCAGTCTTTATATCCTCAACTCCAAAATCCTAGGGGTCGACCTTGAGTCTCCCCTGGTGGTTTCTGCCAAAGGCTCCAGGCAGGACCATTATCCCCAGCTGGAGTGTAGAGCATGTTTTTAAGTCCTGTTTGGACTGGACCAAAGGCTATTGCATGTACAATCTCCTTTTTAATTTGTTCA
>NW_010164226.1:0-38690 GCF_000695765.1 Mesitornis unicolor
AATGTGAGGCTTGTCCAAACACTCGCCAAGTGAGATCCCCGCCGAGGTAACCGTGTCCCCTCCCTCCCTCCCAGAGGAAAACGCGAGGGTGCGGTGCTGCCCGCACTCGTCTCTCTCGGGTCCCCTGCCCGTTTCTGTGTTTGCGAGGCACTGTCGCCACTCAGGTTTTTAGCACCCCGTGAAAACCTCCCGCCGATCCATATCCCAGGGGGGACACGGCGGGAGCCGCCCCACGCCCCGCCGGGGGGCCCCAGGGGGGACACGGCGGGAGCCTCAGCACGCCCCGTCGGGTGGCATCAAGGGCGCCGTGCGAGGTAGGGGTGTCCCGCCGTCCGGGGGAAGACCCTGGCGGCGAGGGGGAGGCTGGAGCCCGTGGTGTCCCCTCTATCCGCCTGCCAAGCGACACTTTGCCATAAGAGCCTGGCTCCTCATGTCTGCGAGGATCTGTGTGTGGGTGCCCTTATAGCTCCGATTTAATTTGGATTAATTAGGTACATGGGGACATGCGTGAAACATAAGCACCTATTTAACGTGCATTGGCAGAGAGCATTTAAATTATGTTTCAGGCTTTTTTTGGTCTACATTTCTGTGTGTCTCTTCACAGGCAAAAGCAGAGATGCTGCCTGAACGTGCTCGGCTGCTGTTTTTTAGGAACTGAAATGTGCTTTCTCCCTTGGGAGAATGGCTGAAAGGACAGGGAGGTCGGAGGAGTATGAAGGCAGCAGTCAATGCCTTCCTTTCGTTGGAGTGAAAGAAGCCCTCTCTGGGCTACCTTGCTGCAAATTCCCTAGTGCATTGGTCCATGAAGTAGAAATCGAAACATGCAAAGGCAGGTGGTAAGAAGTCCTTCAAAAACAGAAATGGGTGAGGAAGGAAAGGCGAGTTAGTTATCAAGAAGCTATGTTTGCCCAAGAGAAGAGGAGGAAAAGGAAGAAGAGGGAAGCTGAGAAAAGTTTTGTAAAGGTAATAGATGACAAAGCAGAACAATGTGTCCAGGGAGAACTGATAGGGAAATACTGTGGGCTAAGGAAGGAGATGAGGTTGGCACAGGGCACCGGATACTCAGAAGTTACAGGAATTTAAACTGAACAAGACTAAGAGTAGGGCAGCAAAGATGCATAACATTACTTTTTCCATGTGAGCATGCCAGCTGCCAGGACTTTGACCACCAAGTATTTTCATTTGTGGGAGCAGAATGACAAAGTAGGTTAATCTCATGTTTTGCTGACATTTGGTAACAAGCAGCTTTCTTCTTTTTTTTTGAGGGGAGTAGGAGAGAGATGAAAACTGTTCTGGAAAATCAGGGAAAAATAAAATAGGCCTGAGTGAAATTGATTTGCTACTAATTTGAACATCTGAGTTTGTCATTGTAGAAAGGAGGGAAAATAACGTGGCTTTTTTGCTCAGGGAATCTTTGTTTTCTTATACTATTTTAGGGCAAATTCACCAGACTAAAAGCACATGAAATTTTCAGATGGTGGTTTGCTGGTGACACTTTCATGGAGTTACTTTTGCCTCTCAGTCTCTTAATGTGGCATCTCCCCCCACATCACCCTGCTCCCGGCCGTACTTAACAAGAAGCCACTTCTAGAGCCTCCCACAAATTCGTATTTTAAACTCTTGCTTCCCTAGTGTGGGCTCTCTACTGAGAGCACTGTGATTAAACTCTGCACCCAGAAGATGAGATCATATCGTGCTCGTGCGGGCACTTATTCATAGCAGAATTTGCAGTGGAAGATTTTGTACCAACCAGTAGGTGAGTCTTACAAATGCTCCTAGATTTTTTTTTTTGAAGGGATGTTTAATTCATCTGTTAATTAAACTTAATTTCTCTGGCATTAGGTAATGTAGGTTAACAAAAATAGCAAAAATATATTTATTGGACTTGAGATTTTTTATTTGACTTGAACTTTGTTATATTTGAGGCCAGACTTAGTAAGATCTGAGCTTAATGGCTCTTTCAGCTCATGTTTTCAGAAGTTTCACAGATGAGTAGGTTATGCTGCTGCTTCAGACATTGACTCTCCAGAACTCTACCTCCACCTGCCTATCATATCATAGGTGGAAGGCTAAAGGAGAAGGACCCACCACCCTCCTGTGTAGCACCATATCATGTCCAAGGCCATGCAGATTATAGGGGGTGGGCGGACACAGCTGTTACAAGCCCAAAGACTTGGGCTACTGTCCCAAGTCTTTCTTCAGGGGCACAAACTGATCTGTCCACTGCAGCATCCTATGTGCCAGTGTGCAAGCTGACCCCTGACTCCCCTTCAAAAAGAGAAGGAGGAGCCTTCTCATGGGAAGATACTGTTCATACAGCCTGTTCAGCAACCCTGGGCAAAGACCCAACTTGCAGTGTTTGTCTCTGAGACAGATGTCATTTTCTGGGCTTAAAAAGATGCCAAGCACTGAAATATCCGGTTGGAAGCAACCACTCTTCAGTAGAATTATCTTCTCTGGGCATCTCACTGCTGCTTTATGCAAGTGAGGATGCTTTGCCTGGCTGCAAGGTTGTGGTTATCGTTAATTCCTTTCTTTAACAGATTTTTCCTTCTTTTCACAAAATATTCAGCTAATTTCTTCTCTATTTTATCTCACTTTAATGTAGCTATGTTTGTATCCAGTGAGGAGAATTAGACTTCATCTGGGGATATTAAAATGGGTAAATATATCAACTATTTACGTATGTGTCAGTCACTGGGTTGCATAACACAGTCATAATCTAAGTGTTTTATTCTTATTTTGTGTGGGAGACAGTGAAATATTAGTACATGTTGTATTAAAAGCTGCCACAGAATGCCTTGTAAGGCATACACCCCCAGGAGGGGCGTTAAATTTTAAATATGGGCTAATGAACAGGCTGGGCTTTATGACAATAAATGTGTGGTTGAATTTCTTTGACTGTGCAGCACCACGACATTTCTGAGCACATACCTACTTCAGATAAGACAGTCACATTTCAGTGTTTGCTCTTAGCTGCCTACCAGAACTAGTTATGTGCTGGCTGTCTTAATCTGATGGGATCCAACAGCTTTTCTTTTAATATTTTGAGTTTACACTGTTTTCGGGGTGTTTCCTTTTATTTGGGGGGGAGAGGAGGGTTTTGTTGTGTCAGTGTTTGGAAAGGTGATGAGAAAGGTGAGTGTTTTGGAAAGATGAGATGAAGACTGAAGCCCCTATTTTGCGTTTCGGGCAGCGCACCTACGGGTGGTCCAGGTTTCTTCAAGGAGGGATTCCTTCACAAACCATAGAGGAAGGGTAACACCTAGTGGGAGTAAACCCGCATTGCAATTAAGATACGCGAAGGGCTCCGAAGTATTGCCAGCGTGACCCAAGATGCATAATAACGAGAAACTGTACCTTTTCAGTCACAAAAAGTAGACTCGAACTATTATATTAGTATATTCAATTTTTGTCTGATGGACTTTACAAAGCAATAACACATTTATCCCCTTTCTGAACTAAAAGTGGTGGTCAGCATTTACTATTTCTTCTTCCAATCTGTGTTGTGTGAAATGGTGTAACATTGCTTAGTAAATGCTTAATTATATATGACCGAATTGTTTGAATGTTTTAATACTGAATTGAGTGAAATATTTAGCCTCCTGCAAAAAAACAACAAAAGGAGTTAGTGATCAAAACTGAACCGGAGGGTCAAATATGTTCATTTAATAATCTTCACAGGCTTGCTTAGAGGATGCAGGAAAAAGAGTATGGTTAGTCTCACAGTAGAGTTTGTTGCCTAAGAATTGGGAACTCTTCACATTTTTTGGATTTATATGCTCTAAAATGTGTGCAGTTCTATAGGTTTGACTTTAACTGCCAGTATGTGGCTATTAGATGAAACCTTTCCCATTTCTGAATTATTGCTCAGGGTGAAACTATCACGCTCAGTGTTATATTCAAGTGATACTAAGTAATGTTGTGAAAAACTTGAATTGTGCATTATTCCACTCAAAGAGAGAGTGCTGTGTCTCTGCAAACTCAGTCTCACATACTGTGTATAGCTGGACAACACAAATACACAAATTCATAGATTTCCATATTTCATGTGAACTGTAATGCATATTGTCTGTGACGTTATGCCTGATAATATCTGTTCATAGAGATTGTTTTGCCCATGTGTTTTCATGTACAGTTGAATATGTTTAGTTGGACCTGCATGTTCTTGGAAGTCCAGCTGCTATGAAAATACTTGTGTTCAAGCATGAAAGATATTGAAGAATCACAGAATAATTCAGGTTGGAAGGGACCTCAGGAGGTCATCAAGTGCTCAAGGACTTTCCTCTTGCCAGTGGGATACAGGCATTGCTCTGAATTATTTTGTGAGGGCAATGCTTTGCAGAAGCTGGGGGAGAAGGAGGGAGGGAGGACAGCCATTAGCTGTGCATTCCATGTCCTTGGCCGATACAGAGCTACAGAGTGTGGCTGAGAAACTTAATCAAGTAAGCAATTAGTGAAGTTCAGAGCTGTGTTAATTTCCTTCAAGCACCTTTGCGAAAATTGGAAAACAAAGGGTCCCGTCTGGATGACACGGTGACACGCAGGTTGCTTCTGCCTCAGTAAAGAAAAACATTGAAGGGGACACTTCCCACACACATCTTGAATGAATTTGGAGGACACAAGAAAAAAGGCTATGCACCTTATGCAAAATGTGGAAGTACTCCCGGTTGCTTCTTTTCAGGTGATACCTAGGAAAATGTGGTGCCTGATTTCCTGTGTCCCTGCTTTGGTTAATTATCAGGAAGTTACAGCTCTACCAAAAAAGCAGAGGACAGGTAGGTCATCTTAAATTATGTAGTGGTGTGGTATTTTACATGCACAACAGCTGAGGTTTTTCTCCTGTGCTAAATGACTTGTAACCCCTGTGGAGCAGTTTTAAATCAGGGCTCTTTTTGTGAGCCTCGGCTCTCCGAAATTAATCTTCCGTATCTCTGAAATGTTTCATTCACATCTTCAGATTGTCCCTTGGCGATTTTCCTATCTGAGAATAAATAGCTTTCTGACCCAGCTTCTCCCACAGCAATGACAGAAAGACAATCAGGCCTTTGCAGACGTGAGTGGAAACTACATCAATCTTCTCCATTAACCATCAGCGTGGATCAACAGCCTTACGCCTTCTCCTAGAATTTGATAATGTGAGGATTCAGCAAAAGAGCTTCTCCAATTAGGGAAAATGCAACTCATTACTTAGCTAATTAGAATATCAAAAACACCTCTACTCCCACTTCTTATCAGCCTGCCTTCCTGTAGGGTCAGTCAGGCTTCAAAATAGGTTTTAGTGGGGAAAAAGCACATTTTTTTGGAGGGAGCTACAATCAACAAGTAGGAATATTGATTTGCAGAGGAGCAAGTTAAGAATTGTTCCTAAATTTGTTCCTCTGACAAGCTAATCACGAGGGTGGTATCATCCTGGGCAGGCTCTCTATCCAAGACAAGGTGCTTTTTAATGAAATTTTCAAAATATACAGGTCTTGCTTATACCCTTTTCTTACAAAAGTGTGTTTTAAAAAAGGAATTCAAAATGTATTGATGCAATTTTCAACAGAGTGATTCTTCAAAGGTAAAAAAGCTAATAATGACATTGGTGAGTGTGTGTTTCCAATTTTTGTATTCACTTTAGCTGTGATTATTGGAGGTATTCACTAATTTAGCACGTTGTAAAGTCATGTCTATAGTCAGTGAACAGTAATGAATGCATTAGCTTTTGCTTTCTGCCACTGTGTACCAATGCAGGCTATGCTTAACCAATGTTAACTCCTTAATTTAAATTAAATTATAGACATGAAATGCAATCATTCATTTTGACAAACTCAGAAATTGAATGTTCTGCTTTGTTCCCTTTGCATCTTTTCCTGTTGAAATAAATTTAAAATTCCTGTTGTGTTTAATAGAAGAAAAATCACAATCCTTACCTAGGGTGCTTACAGCATCTGTAAAATTATGAAGAGAGTGAAAGACATTAGGCAAAAGCCCACAGCAGGCACTGTGTGGATAAGTTGGCAACTGATTTTTTACTACCTTAGCTATCTTTCTTGACTACTTAAGAAAACCACATTTGCACTTGGTTTTTTTCTCTACCGAGACCAAAGCCCATATCTTTGGTGGCAGAACTGATCGTATTGGTGTCAAACTCTGCTTGTTTCACAGCCCATGTAAACTAATCAGCAATATTAAACTCTCAAAGAATGAATGGTTTTACAATGCTTGTACAGTGTTTCACAGTCCTCTGGTTTCTCGTGTCTCCCCAGGATATCAGTTCTGAAGGATGCTTTGAATGCAGTAGAGGTGGTTCCAGCTTTCTACTGGCTTCCACAGGTTAGTATCTGTCCACCAGACTTCATCATCTCTTGACACAGACTGAAATTAAATTAATGAAGTCTCATTAGAGACTCAGTGTTCACCTTCCCACCTGGAAGATGAAAAATAATTTATATACATGTAAAGAGTGAGAGCTTTTATTGTTAGGATACTCAAACTTGTTTCTCCTTCTTTGGCATCAGAGTGCAGACCCTCCTACACGGAGAGTGCAGCTCCGCAAGCTCTTAGCTGCTCCAGGCATCCTGGAAAACATCCATCCTGTCAGGACCTTGCCAGAGTACATGTCACTGATGGCTAGAACTAGGGTTCATGCCAGTGGGGACATCTGCGAGGGAAGGCTGTAATTAGATGCTCTTAGCTCCTTCAGGCAGCATATCTCAGCTGTGCAACCCATGTCAGAATGAGATGCTGGACCCCCTATTCACTGATACTGACCTGCCATGTAAACTAATGTGTTATGGAGAATATTTTTCACTCACTTGACAGGGGAACTGATTTGCTGCATAACTTCCAAACATCTCTGCACAGGGAGTTAAATAGCAGGGCCAAAGTTGAATTTGCCCGAACATTGCCTTCAGCCCTCATCCTCAGCAGTGTTTCCAGAATTTCTTCTACCCGATATCCACTGCGTAACCCAACTTGATTTTCTGCTTGGACTGAGCCAAGCTCGAAGAAACTTGGAATCAACTTCATCAGGTGTAGCTGATAGTTCCCCAGCTTCCTGACCTGCCGTGCTAATGAGATGTTACTGCCTAAAGTAATGAAAAGCAGCTGTTTCTTACCTGAAAAGAAAAACTGGGAGTTGTTGCAGTTCATTTGGAGGTGAGTTTGATGGGGCTGTCTTCCTTCTTAGAAAAGGTCACTGTATGTATTTTGTTCTTTAGTTGCAAAGGCCCAAATAGGATTAAATTAATGTGTCTAGAAAATTCTGATGGTGCTTTCCTGTTTCAAGTGTTTACATAGAGGGATTACCACTCCTTTCTAGGGATTTCTGTAAGATACCACCCATCTACAATATTCTTGGGTTTCAGTCATGTATGTAAATATAAATAGTACATTATTAATAAAATCTAACACATCAACAGAATAAATGTTTGAGAGACTGTCAGAACACTTCAGAAATATACGGAATGAAGAGTGTAGTAGTTTAGATTTAATGAAGCTTTAATGAAGCAAATGTCTGAATACACAGACAAATCACAGCCACTTAATTCTGGCAGCCTACAGACTCTTTAAGCCCTTAAGAATATAGAAATTAGATTTTTAAGAAGCTCTCCTCTCTTTGTATACCTGAAAGCTGTTGACAAAATAAAGATTATCTATTAATTACTTATGAACTAAGTACAGAAATTATCTTTCCTGTATCTGCAATAAGACAATGGTAGTATATGCAGTCAAGTTTTGCTAGCCTGGAAAGAGTTATGCCCATGCAAATGAAAGTAATTTTTTGTGTTCACCTTTTAATTTTTTCATGTGTGTTGTGTATGCACAGGTTTTGCAAAACTGCCTTTCTCAGAAAATGGAAAGCTTTCTTCATTATTGTTTGGGGTTTTTAACTGCATGAGTCTAGATTGTATCAGAACTGAGTCCCCTAAATAAAATCCTTTCAAATAAAACAAGCAAAAAAATCTATTCATCTCAAGGAGGCTAAACCACATAGAAAAAGGTTGAGATTATAGGAAGGATCTTAGTGAAGCGGGAGCTTATCTGAGCGGCAGGAGATAAGCATAAAGCCTGCAGTCATAGTGACAAAAAAGGCTTCTGGAATAAGAAAAGACCTCTTTTTATGTCAAGACACTGTCTGTGACTGACAGTCTGAAAAAGGAAAAAATTAGAATTACCAAGCATAAGGCTTGTTAAGGGAGGAGAGGAGAAGGGAAGAAATTAACTGTATAGCCAAGGCAATGCAAAATAAGTATAGAATAATTATTTCTTTATTTTGTGAATCCTCAAGTCCCTATTTTCAATATTTTAAAGGAGTACAATGGCTATGTAGTCAAATCTTTAATATTGTATATAGGTGATAAATGTGGTTATTCAGACCTGTTTGACAGTGGTGTGACTTCAAACAGCAAAATACTCTTCAGTAACTCACCCAGGTGACCTCTCTTCTTAACTTCTCAGCCTCTGCCCTCAGGTCAAGGCTGACGACATTATCTGTCCCTTTCATTTCTAGTGGAAAAAGATGATCTTTGGAGCACTGCCATTTGAAAACAGGAGATGTACTAGTAGGGAATGTTCTGATTACTTTCCCCAAGAAAACTCTACCTTCTTCCTTTTTTACTGTGCAGGTGCTTTTTTCCGTCATCCAGAGCAAATATATTAAATGCATTTGTTTGTGCTTTTTGGCTTTGTAGCAGAAAAAAATGTCTGGGAAGCCAGAGGAGATGCTTACTCACAACTCTAAGAGTTGGCATCTCTGCGGGTACAAGAGGCCAGATTACAGACAGTGCCAAATTAACTTTGCATGACATGTCCAGAGTAGGGGTCAGTGGTAAGATGGACTGGAGGAGCAGGTGAAAGGAATGGAGAGGATCTTCTGGTAGCTATACAAAGGAAAAGTATATGTTAACTATGTTTAGTTCTAGTTTAGTACTATGTAACCCCCAGAAGCTCTTCAGAAGTGAGCTGGGTACATTCCAAAAATATGTATTTGATATACAGGTTAGGAAACATCAAGATAATCTCATCTATATGTCTTATAATGAATGACACTCTGTAAAACTGATTGTACAGCTACTGCTCAACTAGCTTTTCTCTGCTCCATGTAATTTATTCTTCTGCATAAAACCTTTTTTCCACTGAGCAAAAAATGTTTTGCTGATACTGTGCTTTCTCTGTGAAGAATAAAATTTGGTTTACTAATCTCAGGTGGGTATTGTCAGTAAGTTTATTGAGCATTTAAACCTTACTGATCTCACCAGCTTGAGCTAACACCAGGTTTGTTCCATTTACTGGTCTTGCATCTTAATTTGAATGTTCTTGTAGGATTTAAACAGTTCTTCTTCTATATAATATTCAGCTTACTTGGAATGCAAATACTAGATGCTATAAGAAAAGGTATGACACTGTAAAGACTCTTGGTTGAAGACACAAAGCTAATTAGTGGTCTTAGCCACACAATTTGCAATTACATTAATTGAAGCTATTTGGCTAAATCTTGGACTCGATGATCATTGTAGGTCCTTTCCAACTGAAATATTCTATTCTGTTTTCCTCAGCTTTGAGTACCTCAACCCTTGTTATTATGCAAATCATAAATCCATCTATACTTCTTCTGGCAAATTGCTGCACAGGAAAGCATAGCTGATTTAATTCATTAATCTCTACCCGTGAAGCACAAACATCTATCACCTGAGCTAGTTAGACAGTAGTTTTGTGCTCTTTCAAGCTCCTGCCTCAGAATGAGAGACAATATACTGGTAAATGAACATGAAGTCTGGTTATGTTTTGTCTGCTAACACTGCATGAATAAGGAAATATGTACTAATTTACCCCATCCATTTTTTTCTTAACTTCTACTTTCCCTCTTTGTTAAGTTTGAAATTCATAGTAGCTTACTACCCCAAGTTATATTCAGATGACTTCTCAATTTGTGTGCGTGTGTGATGTGCTTTAACTAGCCTCAAAGTATCATGTTCAATGTCATAATTTCCGTTAAGACTTATATTAATTTTCTTTAGAAAGGACTGTGAGTACATTCACAGTGCTTTGGCTGGGCAAACCCTCTAGAGCAAATATCCAAATGCAGACCCAGTCAAATGTGCCTCAGCTGGGAAATGCCAGGCAGCTGGCTTTTCAGGAAGCAATGCTGTTATTCCCTTTCTCCCAGCGGAGAATCATGTCTGGCTGGGGAAATACTCCTTTGCTCCACTTGTGTTCAACCCACAAGTGCTAGAAGCTAACCTGTTTGCATTTGCACTGTAGGAGGCAAGAAATACATTGGCATGCATTTGTCTCAGTCAGCTTTTTTCCTGACAGCCCAAAGAGTTTCCAGGCATAAATAAAAATGACAAAAGGCAGCAGTAGAGCAGGGCTCAGGTTCAGGGATTTGAATGATTTATGAGCGAGGACTCTAATCGGGACAAAAGAATGGGCTTACAAAGCAGGGTAATGTACTTCGTGTGCTGAAGCAGGAGGCAGCTTGACTTGATAAGCAAGGATGATCCTGATTCAAAGCATCAGAAGACAAAGTATGAGCAGGTTGTAGTGCCACACTGTGTGCCAAGTGCTGCTTTTAAAGTGAAAAGCAGTTTTCTTTAGAATCTAGCACGAAGTGATGTTCCAAAAGCCAGGAAGCAAATCTGTCCTGGTGAAATCCACATGCAAATATAAATACAGAAGTTGAAATTTTGGCCTCTCCCAACTCAGTGGCAAAGTTCCCTGCAGTTTGAGCCAGGATTTCACCCAGCATGTGTGTCTGACTGCATCGTAGGCACGCTTTTTCATATACACCTCTTTATTTCATCTAAGCATTTCCTAGGGGAATTTCTGAAATTTAATTTTCCAAACAGTGCCGTGACTTTCCTTCAAAATTTACATATGCGGTGTTGTAAGACAAAAAGCACCACCCTTTTGGCAGTTTCTGCCAACCGTTGCAACTCAGTAGTTAAATCACAAATTTTAATAAATTTTTTTAATAAAGTGTCATCAAAAGCTCCAGGGTTACAAGCCCAGCTCTTGAAAACCCAGTATAGCTTCTTTAGTGCTGACTTTATAGCGACCTTAGAACTACCCTTTACTGGTCACGTCTATTCTGACTGAATTAATCTGAATGAACCACATCTCTTGCTAGCCACAAACATCAGTGCCCCATTTCCACAAAGCTTTAGGGCAATGGTAGTAGCTATTAGCTCATACCAGTAATGTACCATTTTAGCACTATGAATGTTGTGATGTTTTATATTATGATCTTAAAATAGTAACTTTAGGGGCATTTCTGGTAGTGTTTATCAAGAACAAGTCTTCTGAGACAGGCTAATAATTTTGGTTGTATAGGACAGGTGATGTAGAAAAAAATGTAAATATGTGCACTATCTCTTTTAAGTCATATATTTTAACAAGATTTTTATCTTGGCTTTCTTCTGTGCTATTGTTTCTATTATTACTCTTTCTGGCTATTGTCCATCATACCTTTCTTTAAGGTCAGCATTGTTAATATAAAGCCTTAGCCTGGTGACATGCTGATTGCATACACTTTTAGTAAATTCCTCAGAAAGCTCTTTAAATTGAACTAGCCAAAGATAACAACATCAAGGCCTGTGACTAAGCTGCAAAACAAGTAACAAGAAGGCTTATTTTCTTTTTGAAACCGTGACAGGAGTGTAATGAAGTCTTATTTTATTTCCTGATGCTTTGTAAAGGACAATGTTGGTATTTAAGTTTACGGTAATAATTTTTTAACTATTAATTTTGAATATTATTTTAAATATTATTATTTTAAATTTTACTTTTACAGTACATACCAACTTTTTTTTTTCTCACTGGTTCCCACAGTGAGAGTGAGAGCCATGTCCCTGGAAGCAGTAGGTGGCAGTGCTGTCTCTGCTCTCTGTTTTTAATCACCGCAGTAGCACAGCTCGAAGGAGCCATTTCATGAAGAACATTTCATAGTTCAGGTTCCTTCAAACACAGCCACTTCTGCTTATGGGCAGTGCCAACTACTCTCAACAGGGTGGTGTGAACTTACCCTCCAGACTGAACAGTATCATACACTGTGAGAAATTCCTCCAAGTCATGCACATAACATTTGCTGCAGTGTACATAGAAAGGGGTATAGGTATATAGCAGGGAGTACAAGTGACTTTCCATTACTTCTATTTTTAACTCAAGATTTATTTACCTAAAAGTGATCAAGCTGTATATCTTTAGTGATGCCATTGGCAGCCTTCACTGGGAGGTGCAGTTGCTATCTATTCCTAGAGGTTAAAAAAAATAGTACCACTGTTGTGCAAGTAAAAAATTGGTTCAGAATCACGTGATTAATTAGCAGTTACTTTTATTTCAGCTCTTTTCTCAGCAGTAAGTACAGCAGTAGTGCCATCAACAGGAGGACATGCTACAAATGCAATAACACTAGCACTGCACCACATAGCTGAAACTCCATCAGGAAGGCGGTAGATGGGGTGCCTGGACATGCCTTGCCTTCTCTGGGTCTGCAAACTCCACAGTCCATGGCTCTGACGTCAAGTCCCACTGGGTGGCTGTTGTCCATTCTGCTAATGGCTTGAGACCAGGTTGTCTTGCAGAGAGCATTAACTGAAGTGGCCCAATAAAGAGCCAAAACATGAGATCAAAGATAAAGCAGTGTAGATAGTCATGGGTCCAAAACCAGAACTCACCCCTTCACCCTCTTCTGTTTATTAGTCCATGTATGTGAAATAGGACATCTGCTACCTGCAAGGAGTGAGGGCAGGACTGGAGGAGGAGGGGAGCAGGGACAGGGTGACAGCAGATACCTTAGCTTGTTGGAAAGCACTGGGGAAAGGACCAGCTTGTTGCAAACACATGGTGGGAATAAACCACAAGACCAGGCCTTTTTGATTAGTGTAATGAGGTACATCAAGAAGCATAATCTGTTTTGATTTTTTTTCCTCCTTTTTTTCACTTGTATTTTGAATGACCAAGACAAAAGCATAACCAGTAAAAACAAGAAATGTCATCTGTGTGGCCTCTGTTATACTGTGAGGTCTCACATAAGAATGAATTAGGCCTCTCGAGTTCACAGGAATTAAGATAAAAGGACAAATATAAACTGAGATAAAAATTGAAGTTAAATATTTTTTCTTTGAAAGGGTGAGATGTGAATCACTGAGGGCAACAGTTTTAAGACATGCTAAAATAAGATGCCTGCATAATCATCAAAGCATTTTTGTCAGCTTGTTTATTACATAAATATGGATCTGGTTGTATCTTTAATTTGGACTCCTCAAATGGGACATCTGAGTGCCCTGATGGGCAATACATTTGATGCAGTGACACCAAAACAAAGAAGATCCCTGGCCTTTTAACATTACACCCTGAAAAGATGTACCTGTCAAACCAGAGACACTTGGAAGTTCCCCCTGCGATTAATTTTACAATTTATTCCTGTAAGTAAGAGTGTGTTATGAAATGCATTTTTCAGAAGGGGTTTGGATGAGAAGTGGTATTTTGGTGAATTGGCTGAGGAAGTCACTCCTCCCCTGAGGACAGACAGAAGCAAGGAAAGGAAATGAGCAGAAGATGTTGACCCAAGGGTCAGTGCCAGGACTGAGAGAAGGGAGATCACTTGTGCATCATCCCACTTTGGACTCTTAAAGTAGATGGACTGCATCTGGCAAGGGGGAACAGACAGCATCAGCACAGATCAGCGTTAAGTGAGTAAAGTTACATGAAATGAACACACACACACAGAGGCTTGGAGGAACTGGAGACCCTTCTTCAGGATTGTGTTAGCATCTTGTTCTTTCCTATTCCATGTGTCAGTTGTTACTGTCCTTCCCATTGAATTATACAGAAGAGTCCCGTCTAAGATAGAGGAACTGATTATTTTATTGTATGTCTGCAAACTTCGTCATTCTCACACCCAAACTGAAAGAAGGTGCTAAAGTTAAAGGGCAGAATGAGGAACAAGTTGAAAAATAAACTATGGTACATGTCGCAAGAAGTTGTCAGCGCAGCCTTCTGACTACTTAGTTCACAGAGGCAGCGAATCTTTTTGAAGTTTCCTCTCCCAGTTTAATCAGTCCCATTAGAACAAGTAGATCCCAGCTTCAAAGGCAGCAGGGCTTGTCAAAGAAGAAAGCTGCCCGCTCCTCAAACTGCGGATGGCAGCTCTGTGTCCCACAGCGGTGGTTCCCATGTGAGGCTGCGCAGCATCGCCAGGGTGGGCCTGATTACACAGCAAGTTCTGCCCTCAGATTCCTTTGAAGGGCTTATGTGCTCTCCCTAAATCATTATTGATCCTCCCCATTTGACAGGACTTCCAAAGACTTGAAAAGATACTCTGTAAAGCATACTTCTCAGCTTGATCCCTCACCTGTAAAGTCTAGATGAATCCACAGACGTGCTGCGTTTGAACTGTTTTGTCTAGTTCTTCAGCTAACAAAGTTTTATTAATTGAAGTAATTGGCATATTTTCTTACTAAATGCCTGTAACTTTTTTTTGTTCTGTTCTTCCCACAAGGCTTTTCCCAGAACTTCCCTACAGTAAAGGGAGTAGAGAAATTTGTATAGGAAGGCTGTAGTGTTTAGTTTGTCCACAGAACACTTCAATAGCAAACATCATTACTAACGACATTTATTGACTATGAGGAGATAGAAGGTTAAGTGCATTTCAGTATTTCCCAGCACATCTCCCTGCTTCATTTTAACTCTAATTTCACACTTCTGCAGTTTGAGTATGAACATCACTTATTTGCAACTGGATTTCCATCATGCTTGAGCAACTACTTGCAAGTGTTACAGTCCCAACTGCGGTCTGAACCATAAGCTGGGGAATCACCTCTGAAGTATGACTTATTCTCATGGGCTTATTTTCATGGTGTATTTAGAAAGCAGCTGTGCCAATCTAGGGAGTTTTCCAGAATACAAAGCAGATCATGAGTGGTGTGTCTGATAATGTGTCTGTGGACAGTGTGTTCACAGATGCTTCTCTGGTCTTCAACAAAGTATTAGTCAAATAGCAGTATTAGTCTGACACTGTCAAAGCCATTTTTCCAAGCAGTAGTGAGTTCAGTCAAAGCTAATTCAGGCAGGATGGGCGAACTTGGTAAATCATGAAGTCAGAAAAAGGGAGGAATGGAATGAATCTCAAAAGATAATTCTCCAGAAACCTTGGATTAATCCTGGCAGACATCAGCATAATAGGCTGGTAATGACCCCAGTGAAGGAAATTTCAGAATATTCTTACATATGTTATTTTATTATTTCAGTACTCAGTGCCCTTCCTGATATAAAGGACTTTTTTTTCACATAAACCAAGAATCTTTGATAAATAATTAGCAGGTTTCTTTTTGTCTTCTTTCTCAGCGGGTACAGCAAAGTTGCTCAACATTCTCCTCTTCCTAAAATATAGCGATTGCATTTCTGTACCATGTACCTGTATATGGTGCACTTTCACATTAAAGCTAAGGCAGTCTGGAGGTTAGCTGCTGCCAAAATGAACCACCCTACCTTTTTCCCTATTCAGCCAGCCCTTGTGTGACTGTGATGAACCAGTTCAGAGGATAAAGTGGAGGAGCTTTCAGTTCTTGAATAAAACTAGTTTTCTGCTGACTTAGTTCATTGAATCAAGCCCTAAGGAAGGCACCAGACAGGTGCCAGTGGTTGGAGTGGCTGAGCTGTGATGTGAAACAGCAGAACTTCTCTTTTCTAGGCTAAATAAATCACCTCACACCTCTTTCACAGGGTTTGCTTTCTAAGCCTGTTACCGTTCTTACACTCTGAATCCTCCCCGTTTTTTCTGTATCTTTTTCATACATGAGTCTTTTAACCTATTTCTGTATCCAAAGAATGTTTAAAATGTATGATTCAGTTATGAGTGACCAAGCCACCAGAAAGGTTAAGAAGATTTATTGTTGCTCATATGCTCTTCTGCCCATTTTTCCATGCCTAATTTCCATGTGCCATTGCCATGACTTTGCCTACCTATGTAATAATTTTGCTCACAAGATGGATGGATAAACACAAGTGTGTCACCCTGTGCTGTTCTTTTTAAGTTTAAGGAAGATCATTCTGATCTGTACCCTTCCCTATGTGGTCACTGCTCATGTGGCCAGCTTCATCATGTTTAATTTTAACTTTAGGACATCACCCAAATTCCAGCAGAACCACAGGCAAGAGCTTCTCTAGATAGATAAGGCAATTTCTCTTAAGTTTCCTTCAGTTTTATACTGACCTACATTGAGAGCAAGCACATGACAGAGTCTCAGTCAGTCTTTCGAGTAATCTGAACTCTTTTTGGGTTAATGGCTTCATGCAAGCATAATTTTGTGGCAATCTATAAGAATAAGATGTTAAGATTTGCTGCATTTTATCTTTTAGTTATTTATAAATAATTTATATTTCCCAGTATGTATTCACTCCTGATTCATATTCATACAGTTCTCTCAACATGTGATCTAGAGTCTTGAAGTATTTGCTTTTTTCTTTTAAAGCCATCACCACCTGAAGTCAGATAGTCAACTGAGAATTTAAGATTTTACTACCATAGTTTCTTGCTCTTATCACTGTAAAAATTGTGAAGCCTGAGGATACAGAAACAGCAAAGATAAAGTAATAAGGGTCCCAAATAAATGTGAGCTTTTAAATCCCATCACTTGTTAGCAATTGTGAGGCTGGATTCTGTGCTAGGGCGTCTGCTGCAGATGCAGCCCATACTGTAGTGAGGCTCTTGTGAGACTCTCAGAGCAAGGAAACAGAAGCCTATGGGCAGGCTCTGTGTTCACTGCCCATAGGCTGTTCACTTTGAGCCAGTTACCTCCACTACAGGCTTCCTTGTAGCATGATGACATGGAGGAAGGAAACTCACTATGCTGCCCACCTGCTTGTGTGAACGTAGTAAGCTTTTGAAGCCCATCTTACCCTATCCTTACAGGGATTTCTCAGGAAGTTTTGTCACAGCCCAGAAGCAGATTCTCAAATTCAGCTTCCACCCTCAACCTTGCACTCTTTTTTCTTGTATGTCCCTGAAGCTCCAGGTCCTCTGTCAGAAGTACCCATCCTAGTGGAGATTATTCAGGCTGATGACTTGTGAGACAGGAGAGAAAAGAGGGCTCATTGCTTTCCAAATGCCACCTCCAGCACTGACCTCCAGCCCCATCATGAACTCATTCCAGCATGTGTCACAGACAATCTGAACAAGGATCACCATTTTCTAGCATCAGTGGGACATCCACTCTAATGCCATAAACTGGAGTAGAGTTATGGGAAGTTGGCATCCTGCACTGGTTTCAGGGAAGACATGCTCCCAGCTGACCTATGAAAATAGAAGTGGAAGGAAAGAAGGAAGGACCATTTCTCCAGATAAAGAATAGATATAATATCGGGCAATAAATAGCAGATCTTGCTGAGGGTGGCCATAAATCTATACATGCTTTTCACTTAGAGTCAGTGAGCAAGCTCAGCATAACTCTGACTCTATATGGAAGCAGCATCCCATTAAAAAATACTACATTTCATACAATAGATAAGGATAGTTTATTTCATTCCTCCCTTAGCCAAGGTTTATTTCTGACCTTTTTCATGAAGACATGGAGAATATGCAGAGGTCTGACCACAAGCCCTTTCTCCCTCTCCCAGACTCTTGAACGTTTACCCTTTGCTGACCTATAGTCTCAGGGAAGGCTTCACAGCACATGTCCTCCTGAGGAACAGGAATGAAAGCTGAGCTTGGATACATGATGCAAAATTGCAAACTTTGGAGCAGCTGCCTTAACAGGTGCTGACTAGCAAAGGTAGCTGCACCTACAGAAAAAGACTGTAGGTACAGTCAGTGTGTGAGGGCAATAGGAAGGAATTATTTGCTTGGGATTTCTGGTTTGGTTTGGGGTTTTTCTTCTCAGCCACATCTCAAGAGCAGTCACCAAAGCGGTCAATTCCCATGTTGTACACTCCCCCAAGTCAAGAAAGTCTCTGGCACGAAGTCAGCTTACAAGCAACCTTAACTGCGTCTGAAAGGGGCAGGCAGCATTTCTGACCAGAAATGATGGCACTGACAGAATGAAGTCAGGAGCAGAGGACAGATAGCACAAGGCCCTAGGTCCTTGTTTGCATGGCCAAGAAAACTGAGAGAAGGAGCTGGTGCCACCATTGCTGAGCAACTCCTGCTCCAGATGCGTCAGACAGCTGGACACAGCTCCCATGGGTATTTTGAGTTGTTTTCTACTGTCTCAAGGACCAGGAAGAGGCAAGCCAAATGCCATCAGCAAGGAAAATGAGGGCAAACAAAAAGCCATATAACCCTGGCTCAGGGAGGCATGCCTGCATTAGTGTCTGCTGAGGGCCAGCACCAACTACGTGATCACAAACCACATGTGTGGGGTGGATCTTACTGCAGTGCCAAACTTAGTACCAATTTAGGCTCAGCTGCAGAGGGTCTCTGGGCCAACTAGTTACTCCTCTGTCAAAAAGTTCTGTATATGTTGCCCTGCACCCCAGTGTACCAGCTCCTCGTAAAACACTGAAAAATTGAAGCAGTTGCCCTTTGTTTCATAGAATCATAGAAACATAAAACAGGTTTGGGTTGGAAGGGACCTTAAATATCATCCAGTCTAACC
Organism: Mesitornis unicolor; assembly: GCF_000695765.1. Lineage (NCBI taxonomy): Eukaryota > Metazoa > Chordata > Aves > Mesitornithiformes > Mesitornithidae > Mesitornis > Mesitornis unicolor. The sequence goes on from NW_010164226.1 coordinate 18,582, forward strand.
CCCCCTGCCATGGGCAGGGACACCTCCCACCAGACCAGGCAGCTCAAAGCCCTGTCCAACCTGGCCTTGAATGCTTCCAAGGAGGGGGCATCCACAACTTCCCTAGGCAACCTGTTCCAGTGCCTTACCCTTATTTCTTCCTAATATGTAATCTAAATCTATTCTCTTTCAGTTTAAAACTGTTACTACTTCTCCTATCACCACACTCCTTGATAAAGAGTCCCTCCCCATCTTTCCTGTAGGCCCCCTTTAAGTACTGGAAAGCTGCTATAAGGTCTCCCCAGAGCCTTCTCTTCTCCAGGCAGAATAACCCCAACTCTCTCAGCCTGTCTTCAATAGGTGAGGTGCTCCAGCCCTCTGATCATCTTTGTGGCTCTTCTCTGGACCCACTGCAACAGCTCAATGTCCTGCTAGTGTTGGGGGCCCCAAAGCTGGATGCAGTACTCCAGATGGGATCTCATGAGAGCAGAGAGGGAGAATCACCTTCTTTGACCTCCTTTTCATGGAGTTTATTTAGGCAAAGAGGTCACTCTTGCCTGAGCTTGCTGCTGAGGGAGGCACAAGGAGTTAGTGCTAGTTCTCCCTTTCCAAGCAGCAGGGATTTATTCAGCTACTCAGCAGCACAGGAAAATTCAGTGTTGCTCTAAAGTTTCTGGGGGCTGGGAAGAGGAGACTTGGGAGGAATCAGGGGACCTTAGAAAGCAGGAATATATAAGGGCTTGAGGTCTCTTTCTTCCCCTTCTTTTCCTTTCTTCCCCTTCTTCTTTTCCTTTCTTCCCCATGTTTCCTTTCCCTGCCTCACAAAAATGTGCTCTTCCTTATAAGACAGATCATGTTTTACTCCCATACAGCCACTTATCTTCTGTTTCCTCTCCTCCTTCACCCTCGCCAAGGAACCATCCAACTTCCCTAACTGATTTTGACTAGACAGGTTTCCCAAATTTACAGGGTGTAGAAGAGCATGGGTAAATGTTCCTGGGCTTTGTTAGCACAGGAAGACAACGGGCAGTGCAGGGCTGGGCAGGAGATCCCTGTTGCCAAGGGTAGTAGGGCGAGACAGCAGGAAACTGTGGGGAAAAACAACTTCTCGGCATCAGCCACCCTGTTCTCCTTAGGAGCCCCTCCTTTGGCAGCTGCAGAAGAACCCAGAAGCATAAAACAGATATGGGTGGATCAGGCTAAAAAGCACTTTGCTTTATTTTTCAGTTTGTAGGCAGCACAGCAGCAAGCTGCTTCCTAAAAGCTGCCACCCAAGGAAGCTGCCTGCTTTTCTCATGCACTGAAATGACATTGCGTTGTGCCTGCTCTGTGTATCACTGGTTGAACGGGGAATTCATGCCCCACTGTGATTGTGCCAGTGTTTTAGGATATATCAAAATGCTTCAGTATTCCTTCATTTGTGACTCAGTAGATTAATTGGCAAGAAAGAGGGGTGGGGGCGGGGAGGAAATGCATCTCCTCTCTCTTCTGACTTCCGCACCCCAAAGTATAATAAAAATACCATTCCAAATCAAGAAAATAAAAAAGGAAAAAATATCCCAAAAGAAAATATAGACTTCAAAACTGCTCAGTTTGATTAAAGAGTTGAAATAGCCAGATTGCAGGAGTGGGAAAAACCTTCTAATTGTGAAAAGGAGGAACAGGATTGGTTTATTTGCTTATTATATTAAAACCAAAGTCGTAGTGCTGGCATTGTGCCATGCAGAAGTTACCAAAGTCAGTAGGATAAGCTGGGTGCATTGACGGTACTACTGACACTGTACATTCTCACTGAATGTGACCTGGAGTAATGCTTTTGAAATTAAAAAATGCAACGACTCAAACAGCATATTCTTTTCTTTACAGCTAGCACTATTGCTCCTTCAACATCCAAGGCCACATAAGGAGGAATATAACTACTGTGAGGAGGGGAAAAATTAAATAAAATACTGAGTTCCGCTACATCTGACAGTAGGTACCATTTTTAAGTGAATAGTTTTAAACTCTGCTGTTGCTGAAGAGTCAACATGGATGATCAAAGGTTATAGAATCATTCCTTTCATTTTGTGAAAGCAGTAATTTTCCTTGATTTTTAATGCTTCCTGCATCTGTCTTAATCTACTATGCTGAAGATGAGTAATGTTAGGGGAAAAATATTGTCATTATAAATTCTAAAACTCAAATTCTTCAAAAGTTACTTATGTAAAAAGGATAAATTTAAATCAAATCATTAGCTTCTGCTTAAATGTTCAATTAGAGAAGTGTAATAATATAAATTTTTTATGTATTCATAGCTCTTGTCTTCAAATTTATTTCTTTGTTTTGTTGGGGTTTTTTTGCTGTTACTTCTGTCTTTTATAAATGTTGGTGTAATTAAGCCCATTTTCTCTTTAGAAGTGAATATATAATCACAGCTAGAAATTTCCCAGCATGGTTTACAGTCTGAAACATGTAATACTCGATCTCACGTCTAATAACTACCATGGCATGTTTTATAATTACACTATAAATCAGCAACTGCCGCATTTAAAATTTTAGGCTGCTTTGCAGTATTTCTTGGCACTTCTAAAATATATCAAGGGTGGAAAATGCATGACCTAGCTACATACAACCACAGATGAGGAAAAAGAGTCTTCCTCCAGTTACTGGAGTGCCCCATAAGAGACCACAAGATGCTAAGGGGCAGCTCATGGGACAGCCGCGCTGCTTTGGGGACATCAACGAGAGCATGTTGTCTGAGCAGATGTTGTAGTCCAGAAATTGAGAGAAGAAAGAAACCCAAGGCACAAGCTTGCAGAATGAGCATCCATCAGCAACAATTACTCTGTGGCTTTTGCAATGTGGTTCGAAAGCTGGAGGAACAACTCTGCCAACTCACACGACAACTCCCAGTACCTGTCTCAAGTGCTTCTGCAACTGCTGACAGGTAAATGATGGACTCCCACAAAATCAGGTGAATTTTTCACCCCAAGCCCATTTCTGTTTGAAGGAGAATGTTTTATCATTCATTCTGTTTTTTCTGTGTGTGTTTTAGGTGTTATTTTAGCCTTTCCAGGGCAGGCAAATTTTTCAATAGTGTCTGAGATAATTTCCTAAAATCCTTGAGTAGTGGTTTAGATGCATAGAGGTTCTTTTATCCCTTAATTAATGTTGAAGCTTTTCATATACTAGATCTTGATATCCACATCTCTCCACTGGACCACCACTGCAAGCTTGCTGGAGCCTGTCATCAAAGCCTGACATCTGGGCTTGCTCCGAAATGATGAGGTGGGTCTCTTTGCTGGGTACTTCTCTGTGTACAATGCAGCAGCCCAGCACAGTGACTAATGCCTTGCTTGCACCACCAGAGTTCTGCTGGTAATTTAATTAAAATTGCTATATCCCTTACATGCGCTTATGTTAATTTGGTTTCTGTTAATCAAACTCTGAATTCATGCTAGTCAAGTTTTATACTTTCCCCAAATGGCACAAGTCCTCTATTGACATCTGGCTGCATTTTGGCAACTTAATATAGACATCATGACTGCTCTGTAATTAAGAGAGCAATGTATGCTACAGGCTGCACCTGGCTGACAAAACCATCAACAAAAGAAGTAGTTATGGCAAAGTCTATGCAGATACAGAAAACCTATGTGACCTCCTACACCCACTGCTATTATTCAGACTGGAGGTCATGTCATATAGAACACCTATGGCCACCTGCTACTAGCTCAGGTAACCTTATTTCTTTAGAAAATAGTGTGGGAATAGGGTGGGATAAAGAAACGCTTTGGGAACATGGTTGCGAGGCATCCTGAGGAGAAGTGGTGGTACCCTAGGGTGCAGATGCTGCTCACAGGGGACTGGGGACAGTGCAATGTAGACCTGGTGTGCTGACTTGTAGCAAACTTTACCAGAATGTGGCCTGGCACTTCCAAAATTTGCTGTGAGGAATTTGAAAAAAGGAAACAAGGGTGTTGTAACTTCTCAGAGATTGCACTGCAGTTGTCGCTAGTTATGCAAGCAAATGAATAAGAGAACTGCTATAGGCTAGAAATTTCCAGAATTATACATTTTGTGGTGCAATGATTGTCTATTACATTTGCTGTGTATTACTGCTAACTGGCTCAGTAGCTGCTGTTCGGGTGAACATGGGAAGGTAGCTTTGGGAAAAAGAGGCACAGGAGACTTTAATGATAGTGGTGCAAAACTGTGGGATCTCAAGATTTAGGGCTGTTAACAGGATTTAGACCAAGCCACCTATTCCAGACCATTCGTTGAGATTCTCATCTCTTTACTCTGCTTAAAATATCCCAGTTGAGGGAAAAGGAGCAGTTCCTGCACTTGTAAAGGTGTTTTCAGACCCTCAGCAAAAGCACAGGCTCTGTAAACAGAGCACATTGGCACCTGCCTCCCGTTTTCTCATCTTGGCACAGCCCAAGAACAAAGTTACATCTTAAAAGCTGGCTTAGAGAAAAGGAAGCCTGGCCTATGTATTTTGTCATGACTTTTTAGATTTCTTTAGAACAAAAGAAGCATAAGGCTAAGGCCAAAACGGCTTCCAGTTGCAAACATACAGCTTGCAGGTGTGGGCAGAGTTTAGCCTAAAATAACTGGAGTCAAAAGAAAGAAAAAGCAGCTTAAAAATGTGATGTCAGCAGGAGAAAATAGACTCTGGGGGGCACTGGTTTTCTAAAGCCTTGTTCTGTAATCAACACAGCTCATTACTGTAGCTGCGCGTGATGTTGCAAATGGCATTTGGATGAATGCATTTTGTCTTTCCACCATGCTCGCTAGTTAACAAATTGTCTGCCCAAATTGCTGAACCATGCATATTGTGTGTCGAAGAAGAGGAGAGCGGCAGATTCCCTTTGTCAGAGTGGACTGCCTGTGCCAAACTCGCAGGCAGTGATTTTCAACCTTCTGTTTAGACTCGTACAAATTTTCCTATGGAGATTCAGGACATTGTATAGACGCCTCTTCCCCCTGCAGCGATAATCATATTGCTTTCCTTTCCCTCACGGTCTACAGCGTACATCACTGAGGTCTGCAAACCACATTTTGGAAATCAGACTCGCAAGCAATTTTCTGTACTTACAGTTTCGCTTCATTCTTTTTTAAAAAAGTCACTTTCTCATAATATCTCAGTTCAGTCCTTAAATAGCACTGATATAACTATTGCAGTGCATGGGACAATCCATCCTGCAATCCAGGTTGCAGAAGGAAGTGACCATATATTTGAGATCAGGCAGCAGCGTGTGACCACACATCACATTGCAAAGCACATCACAAGTTCTGGCTCCCTTCCGAATTCACTTCTTTCCTGTAACAAGTGTTTCAAAATGTCGAGGATTAAAAAGATATTGTAAGCTGTGAGTTGTTACATAGGCCCTGTTTTGAGGCTGAGGATGCAGTCCTCACTGACACTACACTATGCCTTCTAGAGATAAAAAAGGTTATGAGCCAATTTTGCCCCATTCTGATCGTGGACTTCCCAGTGTAATGCTGCCTGTCTTAGAGCAGTCATTACAGCTATAAATTAGGACAATCAGGAGTTAGATTACTGCATAATTTTCCCATACTTTTCAACTGTTCAGCTGTATTCACTGTTCCCTCTGTTGGGGTTGTTAGGGGAAATTAAAAGAGTCCCATATCGCTTCTTACATTTGGAAAATTCCCCTTAACTGGCTGTTGTGTCTCCTCTGTGCCATCCAGCAGCACAGAGGGGTCAAGGAGACATACCTGATGACCTCTCCTCTCCATGCCACCAAACATAAAACATTCAAATTAATATATTAGTTTCTATCGGATAATAAAGTTTCACATGTATCAATTTCTATGACATGTGAATGTGACTGGAAAAGTCCTATCACACACTTTCCAGCAGGTTAGTATAGTTAGTACTGTATACAGCAATAATATAAATATTTCTATAGTTAGTACTATACTATAGTATAGTTATAATTGTTATAGTCCAGTTAGTCAGGGGAAAGTTGAGAGTGATGAGAAAGGAACTTTTCCGGGCAGATGAGGAAATAGGCAGGACAAGATGAGCAAGAAAAAAGCCTAATATTTCTTTCCCCACCCTAGACATATGTATATAAATAGTGAGAGAGTGATTTCCCCTGCTTGCTGGCTACCTCTCACTAGCTGCATCTCTCTGGGACCAGGCACCATCCCTTCAAGATGTGGGCAAAGGTACTGTCTTGTTTCTTTGCACTGTAAAGACTTTTCTGTTTAAGCTTTTGTACCTTCACTCTATATGTTTCAGTAGGAGTATATCACACCATGGGATATGTGGTTCACCTGCTCTAAATGACTTTGTGTTCCTCAAGATAATCTTCATGCTTTAGTACAAAGCTAAGTGAGAACTTGTCTGAAACAACAGGTACATTTCTGGTTACCATTGGCAGAAAAGAGAAATTTGATGTGTACAGCACAATGAAAAGCTACTAGCATAGTAGGTGTGAGTCTGTATTATAAAGGAGAGAGCAGCACAGTTTTGTTTATTTAACTTAGCAAAATGAAGGCCAAGAGGAAATATCATCACTCTGCACGGATATGTACAGGGGATTTGTTGTGGTTTATACAGTTGCTCTATCACCTGATGCCTCCTCCTCCCCCTTCCTGGGAGGGGGATTGGGAAAAGGAAAGGAGATTTGTGGGTTGAAATATATATAAATTTAATTTAATAATAACTAATATTAATAACAGCAGTAATATAAAGTACACAGAGTAATACTCAGCCAATATTGTGGGGAGTAGACCTCAGGGATAGGATGGTAGACAAGTCCCTCTTGAGATGTCAGCCATGGGAGGAAGAAGGAAGGAGATGGGAGAAGGGCTGTCACCAGCAAAACCCCCAATTTATAGTGAATGTGACATTTATGGTGTGGATTAGTACTAATTGGTCAGCCTGGAGTCAATTACCCTGGGTTCCTGCTTCCCCCAGCCTCTGCACAGATTTATCTCAAGACCGCTGAAGGCCTTGAGCATCACCCAGCATTACCTGCAACCTGTAACAAAGTCTTATCACTTTGTTCCCATGAAACAAATTGTTGTATTCCTTACAAAAATCACAGTTTCCTCAACAGAAACTGACTCTAAAATTCTGTCCCAGTAAACCAGGACAGTATTAGCGGAAGGGTAAGGGTGAGGGGAAATGGAAGGAGACAATTTCCAGAGAGAGAAGCACTATATTCAGCAATGCCAGTATAAAAAAGCAAGCGTGTGTATAGACTGGTTGTAAATAATATATACTTGTACTGGGGGAAATTTCTAATAGTCAGAGAAGGGAAGTTCTAGGTTAGTTTCTAGAAGGGAATTTCTAGATTAGTTTCTAAAAGGGATATTAACAGCAGCTAACAGCTCCAGCCAAGAAGCAGGCTGAATTTACATATTGGGTCAATGCTCAATAGAAAATTAAAAAAAAAAGGAAAAAAAGAAAAAAAAAGAAATATAATTCCCGGGTCAGCAGAAGCCAGGAAGGAGCCATTGCATTTCAAAGAGGTGAGATCTTGTCTTGTAGAAAAGCTGAGAGTCCAGGTGAACATGAATTCAATGGGAGCTGGAAGCTAGGAACAACAAGTGCAAGGTAGGGCTGCCAGGTCCTGTTTCCCACTGACCTCCAAGCTCAGCCAGATTTGGAATAGTGATTCTGCTACTCAGGGAGATTAAATCTTGCCTCCTTGTGTGGCAGTGACCTCACTGGATTGAAATGCCACTTTCCCACTGATTTCAATAGCAAGAACAAGGTGTTATGGAAAGAAATGGGGTTTTTTCTATTTGTTTTATATATATGTGTGTGGATATAGAGATAGAGATAGATGATGTAGATGTAGATGTAGATGTAGATGTAGATGTAGATATAGATATAGATATAGATATAGATATAGATATAGATATAGATATAGATATAGATAATCTTGCAAAGTTACATCACCTCAAAGACTCAAGGGAGCAAGCAGCAGAAATACAGAACAGACAAGGACATGATGAAAGTGTAAATAAAATACAAATGACACCGTGGCATTTCTGGGAATAAAAAGAGGAAGAATTCAAACTTTAGTTTTGCTGATGTAATTCATGTAAGCAGGGCAGGGCAACAGAAATGGTCAGCATGCTAAGCAGTAGCCTGAAACTGAAAGCAAATTAAAAAAAGAAGAAATAAAAAAAAAAAAGTGTTTTCTTTAAATAAAGAGAACAATCTACTTTTTTTTTCTCCCAGACAATTACAGGAAATTTTGCCAATGTGATTCATGGTTTGAATGCAAATCACTTGACAGATCAAGTCATTCAGAGAAGCAAGCGAATGATTCTGGATACTCTTGGAGTGGGGCTACTGGGTACAGGCACCGAGGTCTGCCACAAAGTGACGCAGTACAGCAAGGTAAGGTGTCTAGGATTCAGTAGCATACTCTAAGGTTTAGCTTTAAGAAAAGCAAGGGAAAATTTGGGCTATAAGGGGAAAGTTTGTCATGGCGAAATTCTTTTAGGGGTGGAAAGAGAGACATAATGTTCTTCCCACTGGAGACAGGGAAACTTCATTGCTCAATTTACTTTTAACTCTGGATGGGCAAAAGGCTGTGTAACAGACTGTATGCTAAGCCCCACCACTGCAAACACAGTTAATTAAAAATCTCTTTCTTTCAACTATGAGATTTTATTAAAACGTCATCAAAGCAAACACAACAATCACTTATCACCAGACTTTCAAATATAAGGAACTGTTAAAGGAATAGAGACTTAGCAGTGAGTTACTTCCAGTCCATAAAGCATGATTGCTGTTCGAGGTACATTGGTCATATTTCTCCTCCTGTCTTGCTCTCCTTAAACTAGAGGAGCACTTTACCCTGAGGAGAAGCCTTCCCAACACAGGAGTGCATCAGTGAGGAGTTTAGCCCCCTGTTTTACTGGCCAGACCTGCCTAGTTCGACTCAGGCTCCAGAGGTCTGTGTGCCAGTAAGTCTCTTCACACGGAGATCCCCCCTTCCCAAACCATGGTAGTTTATGACCTTTTATTTCATTCCCTAAAGATCTCTTCATTGGTTAAAAGATCTGCACAGTAAAGGGGAAGGAGCAGCACCCTTTGAGCATGGGGATATCAGCACCAGGAGGCCATATATATGATCATAGAATTATAGACTGTATTGGGTTGGAAGGTACCCAGCAGGGACAATTTTACCGGATCAGGTTGCTCAGAGCCCCATCAAGCCTGACCTTGACTATCTCCAGGGATAGGGCCTCCACCACCTCTCTGGGCAACCTGTTCCAGTGATCTACCACCCTCATATTGAAAAACTTTTTCCAAATATCCAACCTAAATCTACCCTTTCCTAGTTTAAAACCATTACCCCTTGTCCTGTCGCTACATGCCCTAGTATGTAGCTCTTCCCCATATTTCTTATAGGCACCTTTCATGTATTGGAAGGTGGCTGTAAGGTCCCCCCAGAGCCTTCTCTCTTCCAGGCTGAACAACTCCAACTTTCTCAGCCTGTCTTTGTAGGAGAGGTGCTCCAGCCCATTGATCATCTTTGTGGCCCTCCTCTGGACCCACTCCATATATTATATATCATTTACTCAGGTTCTTACTAAAATGCTGAAAACCAGAACCTTTAACTGTAGATTTTCCACAAGATGATGACAGTCCTGAGGGAATTGCCTATGGGCGGTAAGAAGGGACGTCAATGGCCAGAGGTTGTGTGAAGGTACTGCATGGCCAGGTGGATGGTGTTGCTCTGCTCCCTGAGGTCTGTTTGGGTGCAAAGGGACATAAACCAGCAGGAAGCAGAGTTTCTTTTCATACTTTCTGGAAGAACAGTATTTTTCTCATGAAAGGGAACAACTGGGTCCCAAGAGGGTATGTTCTGATCTCAGTTACATCAGATATACGGCGCACATTTATCCTTAGGTTCAGGGCTTTGAATTAATTGATGTCAATTTGTTTCAGATCTACAGCTCAGATGTATCCAGCACCATCTGGGGCCACTTGGATTTCCGATTGCCGCCTCTGTATGCAGCTTTTGTGAATGGAGTGGCTGTAAGGGATGCTCTTTTATTTGCTCTTAAATCACACTAATTGATTCCTTTCTTGGTCTAGAGAGAACAGAATGCTCCTAAAATCTTAATTTACTTTACTCTTGTGCCTGAAGCCTGCTACAAAACTTTCCTAGACTGTTCTCCTTATGTGCTTCAACTTTCTTCCAATGAGACCAGACTCAAAGTATAATATATATCTGATCCAACTCAACAGCGTCCCTTACCTTTAATGTGGGACTTGGGGACATTACAACCTTGCTACAGCCACATTACAGACACATACTCTATCTCTCACTGATTTCACTGGGATCCAAATTTCGCCTCAACTGGCAAAGTATAGAAAAGTACAGAAAAACACAAATACAGATAGATGCACATATACATACACGCATATTTATATGACAAGGCAATTTAATCTTCAGTCATGCAGTCTGCAGAAGCCAATTATATATTTTGGGCACGTACTTTGTCAGTAAAGCAATAACTGACTCCTCAGACATTTGTCTAAATTCAGATTTAGGCTGAAACCATTTGAAATTGAAAGATGCACCAGAGGTGGAGTATACAAATTTGGCAATTATGCAAAATGAGGAAAGGTGACCAAGCAAGGAAATGGTAATATTAAGCCTGTCTAAATTAGTGTGACAAGATCAGAAGTCAAATTTGACACCTCATTTCCAATGTAGAAAAAATTACCTTGGAAATGAGATCTGGTACCTCTCAGCTCCAAGCAGCCCATGTGATATTCAAATCTGGCTGTCAGCATGTACACGATCATTTCAGTTTACAACTTGGTCACAGTTCAATTCCAAGTGCTTATTGAAGATGCCAGGAAAGTGGATTAATGGGTATTGGGCACAACTTTCCTTATCCTGCACTGCAGGGCATCTTCCCAGCTGGCATCCAAGTTCCTCAAGGCAGGGACTGGGATTTCTTCAGTCTGTTCAACAAGACAGTCCTCAGAAGTGCATAGTCCCAGTATTAGGGGGCAAGACCTGAGTGGGAACAGTCTACCACCAGAACAGCAGTGGTATGCCATGCTGGAAACGCTCCAAATCTTCCAGAGCAGCAGGACTTTGGGAATGGGAAAGAGCAGGCACCTCTCTGGATACTCTCAAGGGCTCATCACAGTTTTAGGACTGTAGCTTTCTCCTACTCCCAGCAATCCCAGAGAGCCTGCTTCCTCATGTGACAGGTATTGTCTTGATGTGCTGAAAATTCAGGCTAAATCTGATGTGCATTTGCAGGCTTGTGGCTGTTGCCATGTGGATAGTTGTACTGGAAAAATTGTTTTGATGCAACTTTCCATTAGTAGGATGGATTTGATTGCTACAGCTTTAATGGTGTGAGCCCTAATGCCAGCACCAGTTGCAGCATCTGGGAAGTAATTTCATTATGTTTATATTCCCTTTTGGGGAAGTGAAAACTCACCGTTCACATAGTGGACCTAGAACTTCTGCTTTAATCATATCAGTCTAATTAAAGCAGCAAAAGCCTACTGTAGGAAAGATGATGTATTGTCATACTGTTCTAGACTGGTGCAACTTGAATTAGAATTATTACTTCTTTGAGGCAAGATTTGTATTGCATTGCCACTTTTCACAGAGCCACGTTGGGAGTAAAGATCTTAAAAGAAAGACTTCTGAAGTTTTGCTTTTTAAGGAAAATCTAGTTCTTCAGTCCTTTTTTATACCACCTACAGTAGTTTATTTGACTGAGACAATCTTGCCAAGCTCTAGTTTATTTATGATGACAAGTTGAGGTTTCTCTTTCCATCAGGTGCACTCAATGGATTTTGATGACACCTGGCATCCAGCCACACACCCATCCGGGGCTGTGCTCCCTGCCGTGATTGCCCTCTCAGAGGCCTTTCCTCAGAAGAAGAAAACCTCAGGTCTTGATCTGCTCTTAGCTTTCAATGTGGGAATTGAGGTGCAAGGCAGACTGCTGCGCTTCTCCAGTGAAGCCAGGAACATTCCCAAAAGGTACACAGAAGTGGTTCAAGTAGAAAGTTGAGTGGAAGGAGGGGGTTTTTTTCAGTGTTAATAGACTTAATTAAATATCAGTTAAAATACAAATGGCACAGTTAATCATATTTTCTGTTAGTTGTCTGGAAATTTTGGAGAGGTTCATCTTAGACAGGAATACAGTTACCTGACTCTTTACGGCTTAACCAACAGGTTTCTTTTTGGGACCATCAATCCGTTTAGAAGAAGGAGGTGATTATCTCCATATTCATTAAAAACAGCAGCAAAAGGGCAAAGTTTAACAGGACAGGTCTCAGGTTTTCATGAATACATATAGAACATGCCTCACCTGAAAACAGTGGCTTCCTCTCAGCAGAATGGAGTCACCAGTGCTGGGCTCAGAGCGGAGTGCTTAGGGCAAAGCCTTTAAGGGTGGGATGGACTAGATGTCTTGCTATTTTCTCTGTGTTCCTTTCACCAGTTCTGTGAAACTGGTTCAGAATATCAAAACTCGCCTCCCCCTGTGTGTATAATTTATAGAGGACTATAAATTAATTAAAGATAATTTATAGATTAACATAAACTGTCATGCTTTTGCCGTTATTCTGTTCAATGTGCCTTGAACCACTAGCATTTCTAACATTTCAATTGCTGAGAATGAGTAGCTGAGGAAGCTGGGGTTGTTTAGTTTGGAGAAGAGGAGACTGAAGGGAGACCTTATTGCCCTCTACAACTCCCTGAAAGGAGGTTGTAGAGAGGTGGGTGCGGGTCTCTTCTTCCATGTAGCTAATGATAGGACAAGAGGTAATGGCTTCAAGTTGTGCCAGGGGAGGTTTAGATTGGATATTAGGAAAAATTTCTTTACTGAAAGAGTGGTCAAACACTGTAACAGGCTGCCCAGGGAGGTGATGGAGTCACCATCCCTGGAGTTGTTCAAGAAGTGCATGGATGTGGCACTTCAGAACATGTTTTAGTGGGAATGGTGGTACTGATGGTTGGACTTGATGATCTCAGATGTCTCTTCCAACTTTAACGATTCTGTGATTCTGGGGAGGACCTATTTTAAGCGGTACTATTCCAGTTTAACTTGATCCTGGGAAAAAGCAAAAACTTTTTCCATCAAGGCCATGCTTGAATGCTGAATGTATGTTTCTTTATGATCCAGCTCACCTTCCACAGCAGCAAAAGGAAATTAGAACTTGTGTATATGGTGAATTCAGATGGTTTTTTGAAATATAGTAATGGAGAGATTTTTTTTTCTCAGGTTTCACCCACCAACTGTGGTTGGTACGATGGGGAGTGCAGCAGCTTGTGCTAAACTGCTAGCTCTTGACAGGCTGAAATGTAAAAATGCCTTGGCTATTGCTGCCTCTTATGCAGGTGCCCCACTGGCTAATGCAGCAACCCAAACTAAGCCCCTCCATGTTGGCAATGCTGCCAAGCACGGACTGGAAGCAGCCTGCTTAGCATCACAGGGCCTTCAAGGAAACAAACAGATCTTGGACATGGAGTCGGGAATAGGTGCCTTTTACACAGATTACAACCCACAGACTCTGCCAACCTTGCAGTCCTATCCCTGGCTGTTGGATCAGCAAGACGTGGCCATCAAACGCTTTCCTGCTCATCTTGGAACGCACTGGGTGGCTGATGCAGCATGTTCTGTTAGGAGGAAGCTTGTTGAGAGCAGTGACAACTTTCTCCCCCTTGATAAAATTGAGAAAGTCATTCTCAAAGTCCCAGAGGTCAAATATGTGAACAGACCCAGCCCCACCTCAGAGCACGAAGCTCGACACTCCTTTCAGTTTGTGGCATGCTCTGCTTTGCTGGATGGCAGCATGTCAGTCCAGTCCTTTGCCAGTGCGAATGTTCACCGGCCAGCCTTGCGGGAGCTTCTCCACAAAACGCAGCTGGAGCACCCTCCTGACAACACACCCAGCTTCGAGAGCCTTTACTGCGAAGTGAGCATCACGCTTCGGGACGGCAGCACCATCAGCGACCGCTGCGACACATTCTACGGGCACTGGAGGAAACCTCTGAAAAAGGAGGATTTGGAGAAAAAGTTTCAATCCAATGCCTCCAGTGTCCTGCCTGCAGAAGCCATAGAAGGCATCCTAGAGTCTGTGTACAACCTGGAAAACATAGAGGACTGCTCAGTACTGAGTAGATTTTTATCAGGACAGGCAGTTAGAGTGCTTTCGGAGAAGCTGTGCTTCATTTGAATGTCCCAACCAACAGCCAGATGCTGTTCACAAAGCAAACACAAAATTTAGGACAAACTCTTATTTAGTGACTCGAGTCCTTTTATATTGGACTCCTATAACAGAAGAGCCACGTTCCATCCAATATTGTGGGTTTTTTTAAGTAAATAATTTAGTGGTTACGTGCACAGCTCAGTCTGGCAGAACAGAAGATCCTCTGCTGGCACACCCGACTTCAATTATCTCTGTACCTCTAGAGGGACAGCACTGCTTGCGTGCGACACAAAAATTACCCTGCTCTTCTGCCAAAAAAAGTCTGCATGTTCTGCTTCTGCTAAATAACTTCATTAAGGAAATCCAAATTCTGGAGGAGTATGGAAATGCTGTCTCTGTGCGAAACACCACTGCAAGGACAAATAAAAGCCTTCATATATTAATTTCTGTAGATTTAGCTCTAAAGCCTCCTTGAAGAGGCCACTTGTTACGTCCGAGCTTTGATGTTTGAGCCAAAATAAACAGCACAGGAACAGAGTAACACTCGATACCTTGCGATACGTCAGGCTTGGCTGTCAAGAGTGGTCTTGCATTGACCAGGTAAACGTGAGTGCCCTTCCTGATCATGCCAGCTGCAGAGCAAGAGGGACAACTCAGCACTCATAGCAGTGGTATTTCCCAGTTCCACCTTTTGGCTGCTCTATGGTTTGTTCCTGCTGTATTCCCACTCCAGTTGCAAGGTGCTCACTCAGCAGGACACGATTAGCACTAATTAGCAAACACACGTTGAGATTACTTCAGGCACAGCAAAGCGCGGGCTGCAGTACCCTCGTCACGACTGACAGAGACCTGTGAGCATCAGAGCGCTCCATATGCCAAGACACTTAAGTGTCCACAGCGATAAGCAACTTGCCCTGATAATGAACTCTGGGAATGTTTAGTTCCTTCAGGAGTACAAAGCCTCGCCAGCTTGTGCTTCTGAGAGAGACTGACGGCCTTTGCTCACATTTGTAAGATTAAAGCACGTGTTATAACATATATAAACTGTACCTCCTTAGGGCACTAAAATGCTATGTATGAAAGAAAATCACAAAATAAAGCCAATTCATTTTACTAACTAAACTTCAAGTTATTTCATTTATTAATGCAAAATGTGTATTCTCTGCACATAATGTATTCATTTGTACTTAAGCCTCTGACTCCTGGTTTATAAAGTTCATTTACCTAGGGGCTCTGCAAAAATTGCAGAAGTTAATTTATACTTGCTTAAAGACTTGTAAGGGAAAGGAAAAGAAAAACAAAACCAACCAAATAACCACATTCCTTTATTTTTCCTTTCTGATTAGAAAGTAGAATTGAATTACTCACCTATACTGAAGGTATACGACTCATTTACAGCTATTTCATCTGTAATCATAGCTGGGTAACACCAAATGTCAATTACTGATAATCATCAGTGATGTGATAAAACCCCACTGGACCAGCAGAGTTCCTACATCATCTTATCAAGACTAAATATATTCAGATTAATGAGAAAAGGGGAAAAAATCTTCCCCCACCACCAACACAACCTTCAACACATGCTTTCTATTTTAAGAGAAAGAAATAGGATAAACTTAGTAATAACCATTTTAAAAAAAATCTGTGATATATCAAAAACAAACGGTAAAACCACAAATCAACCAAGATGTGTGAAGTTTAACAGTTGTGTGATTTTATTAATGCAATCAAAGCACGATAAACGCTTATCCTTAGCTAACTGATTTCCTTGCAGAAATCTGCATGCTTCCAGTCAGGCAAGTTTCAGGACTTCCTGTACCATTGTTCCAATTCCATCGAAGATTTCATGCAGAGGAGCCTTGCACATGAAAGCACAGGTAGTAACTATTTTATTGGCTTTATCCACATGGGATTCATTTACATTTTTGCAAACGTGCTTACATCCAAGCTCTGCTATAGCAGATGCTGTTTCAGCGTCGGGAAATCTGTAAATAAAGAGACTGTAATTAACAGGAAGAGCCATAAAGTTCTGCCAACATAACTTGAACGAGAGAAGTGCAATGACATTTCAGGTCTTCCATGGTGAATCTGCAGAGAGGTTTTTCTTCCCCCAGCAAGGATAAGGCAGGAGCACAGGCAATCCCTCAATACCGCTGCTGGTATGAAATTTCACTCAGGAGTTTTATCAGGAGTTGATCATCCTTGGAGCAGCACTGACTTCTGCCAGGCTCTGTTCTTATCTGCCTCCCCTAAACTGGCCTCAAACCACTACCACCAGGAAAACTTTCTAAAAAATCCCCGAACAGACAAAACCCCACAGATGTAATTTAAACAAACGCTCAAATTATCACAGGGTACCCAATTTCGGAATGGCAGCTGGCCAGATGCCTATCCTTCCTCTGCACATTTGCAACATGAACCATGGCCTTCAAAGATGCTGGGAAGCACATTCTGTATCTCACTTAATATGAACTGAAATCTACCACTTGAAATAAGTGAAAAATGTCACTAATAAGACACCTGAGGTTTACTGGCACCAGAGACCTCAGACTTCTGCGCAGAAGACTGGTCATTTCTTAATCCCAATTCCCACATAAATTATCTCCATCCATTTCCTTCTTACCTTCCATCTACGTCTTTATCTTGGCCGACTGTGACCTCGCAACCAGGAAAGACTTTAGCTGCCAGGACTGGCGATATACAGCACAGACCAATGGGCTTTTTAGCACTGTGGAAAGCTTGGAGTGTGGAGTTGACGTGCTCATTGACAGTACAGTTCTTGCCATCTACAGCCCAGGAGCACAGGTTCTTTGCTACACCAAAACCACCTAAAAAAACCCAACAAGCAAACAGAAAGCTGAAATGTAAGGTGTCTCCAAAAGCCATTAAATTCAGTACCAGAAAGAAGTTCTCCTCTTTTACAGTATGATCATGGCACACGTAGGACTGTTAAAATTACTACACTGAAAGCTTTCAGGACATGAAACATGATGGATTTTCAATATTAAAAGTTTAACTGCAGATTTTTTATACCACATAAGTTATGTAGGCCAGAAGGCTTCATCTTGCTTTAATGAGTAACAAATAAATAGGAAACCTCACATGCATTTGCTAGTGACTGGAAAAGCTGCAGCATCTGATATGCACCCCTTGATGAGCAAGAGAGGTATTAGAAGAAAGGCCAACAACAGTTAAAAGTAGAGAGAACAGCTCATGAGAGTAATGCAAACAGTGGTTTGACCCTCTACAGTAATTTCACTCTTAAGTTTTAGTTCAACACTTAAACATATACAGGAGAGCTTCTTTCCCCCCACTTAGAATTCTTTTGGGAGTTAAAAAGAAAAAAGAGGTTAACACAATAAACACAAAATGGATATTACATTAAAAGGAATCAATATCATTTGATATTCTGAGACATAACACTTATGAGTAACATAATTTCACATTAAAGAAAATGCTGAATCTGTCTTTCTACAAATTAGTTATAATAACCTTTTATTTGCATTTAAACCTCATTTAATTGTACAAGCACATTATATTTTACAGCATCTTCATTTGCTGTATTTATAACCATCAAAATGGCCAAAGTAAGAAAGTTATTAGTGAGTGTAACCACCCATTATATTTGATTCCTTATGGAATGTGCACATCATCAACTTTTCTACAATAAACAAACTGAAATTTCCACAAGTATTTCAATGGACGGCACCAAGAAGCTTTGCATTTTCAGTATTTTTCCTTTCATCCTTTTGCTCACTTTCAAGTGTTACCTGGTATCTCTGAGGTAAGATTTTAATTTTCAAACTGAATAGTGTTTATTTCCCTCTAAAACTTGTTTTTGCTATTACAGCAATCTCCCCCGAGCCTGGCTTGTAACAGCATGAAATTAACGTGGAAGCCCCTAACTCCCTGATCAGCCCTGATGTCACCCGCACATTTTAGTGCTAGAAGTGTTTCTCTGTGTAATACACGCACTCCCTCTGCTGGCCTTACAACAGAAGACAGCGTAACAACTTCAAAATTAACGCTTGGGCACAACCGTGAAGGCAATATTTAACAGTACTGTGAGTATTCTGGAAAGTGCTCTTCAGCAAGTCATAATAACCTCGTGATGCTTTGGCCTCCTCATTTCTGAAGTGCTTACGACTACCTCCATCTGAAAGGCAATTTTGTAGTCTATAAATAAAAAATTATCCATCAACATGTTTAGTATGACTTGATCAGCAGCAGACCAGATACGTAATTAAAACAAAATGTACTCACATCTGACAGGGAATTGAATCTATTTGGAAACCTGCTATTCTGCCCACAATTTCAGAGGCTCTAAAATTAAGGCCATGGACTTTCATACTCTGGTCAGTATTCTTGTCCACAAGTAGATACTGACGTTTTCACAGTCTTAAGAAAAAAGGAACAGTGTGATGTATAATTTAACAAAAGAACACTGGCATTTTAAATTAATGAACTATAAATTAATAAACTGAGGTGACTAACCAGCCCATGAGAGCTTGCTAAAACATTTTCTAACCCTCAAAAGAAAATAAATAAAAGAAAGAAAAAAACTTACATACCTCTCAAATTCACAAGTATAATTTATTCTCTAAATGGATTTAAAAAGTACCAGAGGCAAAGCAGTTATTTGCAATTGAAAAAACACAAATAACTGTCTTTTTTAAGTACCTACCAGGGAAAATGACCGCATCGAATTCACTAGCTTTCAGTTCAGCCAAATCCTGAATGTTTCCTCTTGCCAATCTGGCACTTTCAACTAACACATTTCTCTTCTCTTCTGTTGGACTTCCTTTCAGGTGATTGACTACATCCCTTTGCTCAATATTGGGGGCAAATATCTTCACCTAGAATACAGGGATGAAGCAATTTTATGAACGTAAACAGAACTCATACATTGGTCACAATAAAGATCATTTAATAAAAACAGGTTTTGTTCCTGAAGTCTCTTAACAAAGAAAATTACTTCACGGGACGGATCTGTCATACTAAATATCTAAAATGAAATGTGACATATTAGGATGGGTAAACCTGGCCATCCTCCCCATCCTAATCCTGTACCTTTTTGACAGGAGTGCATCCTTATGCCAAAGGATCAGCCAAAATTAAGCTGGCTGATTTTGCCAGAGACTGCCCTCCCTCTGCAGATAACCACAAGGACAAACAGAGCACCGCTATTTATACCAGCAGCCTGGCTGGACACACAGCCGAGTCTGCAGAAGGGCTGCTCGTAACTGTTACGAGATCAGAGTGCTAAAAGAGTTTTACAGAAAAACTTCAAAGATGAAGATGCAAATTTTACAAGCATTTCCAGCGCAGACACCAGAGGTTTTCACGTATCTGTTTTGATCCTCGCTTTGCAGACTTCTCAGCACTTGGCACTTCAGTTAATTTTAGAGGGGACAATTTTGAGAGGCTGTAGTTGTTGCCATCAGACACTTGAGCACGGCTACACACACAAAGTGAGCATCTTCCACCATATGAAGCCTGCATCTGATTGCTGACCCTGTCGGGCGGACATTCATGGCTTTGGGGATGGGGTAAAAACAGAAAGGAGGGGATAAGATAAAGAGGAAAGAAGGAATTTCCTTCTCTGGGGATATTCAAAATGTGCCTGGACGAGTTCCTATGGGGGGGTTGGACGAGGTGATCTCCAGAGGTCCCTTCCAGCCCCGACCTGTGAGAGAGGTTATGGCCGAATAGGCTTTGTAGCGGGCAGCGGTGAGGAAAAGACCACCGAGGAGCAGGAGAGGCTCCTAGCCCGCAAACAGCAGGAGCCACATGGCGGCCTCCCCTGGGCGCAGGGCTAAGCGGGGGGAAGGCCAAAGCGGGTGTCCTTCGGCTGCTGAGGGGCGCAAAGAGAGATACCTCCCCTCCTCAGGCAGTCTGTCACACTCAGCTCCATACACACGGCGAGGATCCCGCCTCCCTGCCGCCTCCCTACC
>NW_010164226.1:38756-41203 GCF_000695765.1 Mesitornis unicolor
AACCACAGCCACCCGCTTGCCCATGGCGGCCTCCAGCCGCCGCGCGCACGCCCCTCGAGCCCGGGCAGAGGCCTCTCAAGCCAGCGAGCCAGGGCCCCTCAGCGCCCTCCCTCCTCCTTCTCCTGGTGCCGCGCCTGCGCGCTGGGCTCCGGCTCGGCCTCCATGTTGGAGGTCGCCGTGGGGCTTTCGGCCTCAGCGACCAGGCGGTCCCGCAGCCGACGGTGGTTTTTTTAGTGATACCCTAACTCGTCAAAACCACATACCCCTTTTCGCTCCTTTAACTTCGTATTGTGCTCTAGGACGCAGCCCCGTTTTAACAGCAAAACAAAAGAGTTTCAAAAACTAAACTGAATTTCACTGACTCCCATCTCAGTCATTAAGGCATTTCTCTGGGGAACCAAAGAGCTTCCTTGGGCCCTAGTCTCCTCATTACAACTGTGCACACAAGTGCCACACTGGAGACGAACTGTATTTAATTTTAGATCTCTCAGTTCTTAGTCCTTAAATTTTCATGAGGTGCTTCTCTTATAATAGTAAGAAACTTGTGCTTAATGATGAAAACCTACAATTTTACTGGACCAGAGGGCTGAAAAGCTGGATCCTGTAGAAAAAACGGGTTTATAAAGGGGACTTTGATATGTTTCTGGGTTATTAGTGAGACAGCTGCTGACTCACAAATTGCTGGCGTGTGAGCTTTTTAGTTGAAGTATATTTATTCATAAATTTGTTGTTTGCTTTCTATGTTAAAATATGGTACATGATGTAACAGGTTCCATGAGAAGAAAAAAATGGGAGTACAGTGCTGCAGAGGTTTCCTATGGGATGCGATGAGGTGAGATACAAAAATGTTACTAAAATGCAAAAAATCGGTAGCTTTGCCACCTTAGTCATTTGACCTAACATCTTCAGCAACCACAGCAGTGCCTGAATGGATACTTAATAGTCCAAACTGCAAGCATATGCTGAGCACGGGGCTAAAAACCTGTTCATACTGTATTTCTTGTTTGCCTAACGAGCAGTTACAGCACCTTCGTTATGTCATTTCACTTCCCTGCATCTCTGTTTCATAGAAGGGATAAATTATCCTTCCCTTATTTCATAAAGCACTTCCAGAGTTACTCATCTAAAACTAGGAATTACGGCTGTATTCCACACAGATGAATCACCTTTTTGAACAGATGGAAGAGCTGGCATCTTGTACTACACTCAAGCTAGGAAAGACATATTGAGTAATAGCACACTTTATTTTATAAAGAACAAAAGCAGGGCTTTACTATAAAGGGGACACAAATAACATGCATGAGATTAAAATGAAATATGGAAATACATGTATGTATAGATTATGTATATGTGCCTGAAATTAATGTAATGCCGAATGGCATGGATTTTAAAGAGAAATAGTATTGGATCAGGCAGCAATGAAGTGAGATACAGAAACATTGCTGAAATTAACGAT
Organism: Mesitornis unicolor; assembly: GCF_000695765.1. NCBI lineage: Eukaryota > Metazoa > Chordata > Aves > Mesitornithiformes > Mesitornithidae > Mesitornis > Mesitornis unicolor. The sequence continues at coordinate 40,213 of NW_010164226.1, forward strand.
TTTATTAGCTGTGCCATCTTTGGGTTTTCTGAAAATCCTTAGTACTCCCAGTGCTACCAGAACTGATTAGCAGCCTATCCTGCATTTTTGCGTAGGATTCAAGGTTTTCCACCTCAAATCTTGTTTTAATATAGCCTACCATAGTGCTGACGAGAGAAATGATCATTCTTTAGGGGCTCACATGCAATAAGCAGGGATATTTCTCTGGCTCCTGAGAAAGCACACCAGTGCTTTCACTGCTGATGCCAACTACCAGACTTAGCCTCCTGGACTCTGATGCCAGCATAGCCGGTTTTGAACTCTACAGACTTGGGAAAAGCTGTGTTTACTGCAGGGATGCTGCTGCAAACCTGTCCTCCTCACTGTGTCTCTGAGCCAGAGTTCATCTTCGTTCTTACTATCATTATAAAAATGAGAGAATAAACTGCTATATAATCCCTGTAATGTAAATTGTTACAACCAGAATATGGTTGAAATGGGTGATGGGTAGACAAATTTAGCTTGAAGCCCTGAAAGACTTCAGACAAGGCTTCTGGGCAACCAGAAGAGGCTCAGGGCTACCTGGTTGATCACAGCAAAAGCCTTTCTGCCATTTGGTGAGCCTTCACCTCATCGTGCGGGGTCCAGAGCCAGAGGCCACCGCCCTTGGTGGATTCTGGTTGCAAGGATGGGCATTAGGTAGGTGTTTTAAAGCAGCTCCAAAGCAATAATTGAAAGCAATACCTGAAACAACATCCCGGGCTGCTTACAAATACGTAGAAGTAGTTTAAATTAAAAGAATGCGTAGCTGTCTGGGTCTCCAGAAAACTGAAATCGTGGTTCAGTCGAATGACGCTTTTCAGGAATGGTTCAGCACAGGCTGGTTTTCCACAGGAGGAGGAAAAAAACCTGCGGGTAGCCCAGCGCCCTCCGCCCCTCCTCACACCCTCCAGCCCAGGCCCTCAGCGGGCACCTCCGGCCGCCCAGGCCCTGTGGCGGCGGGCGGGGGGGG
>NW_010164226.1:41354-51300 GCF_000695765.1 Mesitornis unicolor
GGTGAGTGAGCCGAGGAGGAGGCCTGGCGACCGCGGCCGAAGAGAGGCGCGTCCCCGCCGCTGCCTGGCACCGCCGCCTGCTTGGCCAGCCCAGCTGCTCGCTCCTACCCCCCTGCCTCCTCCTCCAAGATCCGTCAGCTTTGGTTTTGTTTATTTAATTTTTAGACTAGAAAGGCCATGAGTAGCTTCTCCTTTTTCGTCACGGGGCTATTTGTAATTTATGCGATATTTAGTGTATTTAGCTCACAAGTATAAGGGACTGGGGTGTCCCGTCCGTGGCCTAGAGCTGCACTGGCTCTGTCGGCAGCAGGGTTGGCTGCCCCCGGGAATGACTGCCCCAGCTTTAAAGATCCTGTTTTTGCAAAAAGCTGCGATGAGGAACTCAGGCAAGGATTTATTTTATTTTCAAAAATTTAAGTTCATAGTTTTGTTGTAATGATGTAAAACTGTTTGCACCTCTGGAGCTGCCTTAGCTCCTGAAGAAAGCCTGGTGCTGCTGAGGAAAGCAGAAGAGTGCGCGTTGTCGCATTTGACTGAAGCAAGCAGCTACTGCTTTGGCTATGCTGAGGAAATGAGCCTCTTCAGGAGAAGGACTACGCTTGCGTGTGTACTTTTGTGTGGGCTTGCCCTTTGTAAAGAGAGGCTTTATAGATTAACTGCTATCTAACACACTCCTGAAGTTTTGAGAGCCTGTTGTGTAATTCCCATCAGTTGAATTGGTATCAGGTGATGCCTGAAGGAGCCAGTCTTGCAGTCACGAGGCACTTGGGTTTTCCAGCAAGTTCAGTAGTGCAAGGCTGAGTCTCAGAATGGTCAGATTTGAAGTACAAGCCTGTCAGTGTGAGACGCTTAGAAATGTGGTATTTTAATGCTTCTTAACTTGTTTGCTACCATCTTGTCACATGCAAAGTGCAGTGAGAGGGGAAATTGAAAATTTAGAGTGTGTCATTTAGAAACAGGACGTAAATGTGTGGCTGGCATAACTCTTTGTTTTCTAACTGTATGCTGTTTTTCCAGACACACTCTTTTTTTTCTTTAATTTTCTTTTGCCTGAACAAAATGAAGGGAGACATGCTGAAGTGCCCAGCAAGCTTGGAGAAGAAGTCCATGGGGAAAATATGTGGTGTCTCAGTAAGGCTTCTGGCCTTACTATGGCTCAGGAAGTCCCATGTCCTTGAGTCATCTCATAGCTGGGGTGTTTGTGCCATTTGGTAGCCCTGGGCAACTGAATGTGTTAGACTCTTAGTTTGTTCTCTGAGCGAGATGTGCACACTGATCTGTCTTGGTAGCAGGAATATAGGAACCTTGTTTTAAGTGAAATACGATGAGTGAATTGGAAAGCAATTAGGAAAGGAAGACATCTCGGAAGGTTTTTTTTTGCTGTTTCTATGTAGTGTGATATGTAAGCGGATTCGTTCTTCAGTTTTTGAGGTTTAATAGGAATGATGAATGGAAATGGTGATGGTAGGTTCTTAGGCCTCTTTATCTAAATTAGTGTAGAGGAATAGAATATTTCTTTCCAATATTGACAGTACTCTAGAGTAAGAATAGCTCCATCTGGGGAGCTATTACTAGAGAATAGTTTCCCAGAGCAAACTGGTCAATCCCTGTGTAGACAAATTGTTGGGAGAACGTTTTTGAGGCAAATGTCAAACCATCCTCTACCCAGCATCTACATATCTGATTTTGTGTTTGTCACCCTTCGTGATCTGTATCATTTCCACTCCTTAGCTATCAACATCATGTACAACATGACTTGCATTCGCCAGTCTTTAAGTCCTGTTTCTGCAGACGGGCACCTCAGCAGCCTTACAGACTTTGTGTGCTTGGAGTGTTGCAGCGTCTGGATGACAGAATCTGCCTTCAGGGATGGCTGCACACTTGAGCTTTACCACTCAGGCCCTTAGGAAGCCACGAGACAGCTACTCCAACCATGAAGCTGTGCTTCTCTTTCTCAACACAGGCGCTTTGATTACCGTCCAAAACCTGATCCTTACTGCCAAGCTCGTTACACCTTCTGTCCCACTGGCTCTGCCATTCCGGTTATGAAAGACAAGGATGTCATTGAAGTGTATCGATTACAGGCTCCAGTGTGGGAATTCAAATACGGGGACCTTTTAGGACATTTCGTAAGTTAATGTTTTTGTTTAACTCTTCAGCTGAGTTCAACAGCAGGTGTCAAGAATGTGAACTGTAGAGTTGGGATATGCTTGTATGGAAGAATATTGGAGCACATGAGCTGGACTGTCTATAGGAGAGATACCCAAAAAGCAGTAAGTTTCAAACAAAAATTACAGAATTCAGGTCAGCTAAAGCAAGGAGCATGACCAGCACTTTCGATGTGTTTGAATGTGTTTCCCCCACAGAGCTGTGTATAGGGAGTGTTTTGTATACACACACTGTTACATTTTGGGTGTCTTTTTTTTTCTGCACTAGCAGAAAATGCATCAAGAAAGTACATGTATTTGTCCCCGTATGTCAGCTGAAATGCTTGATTAGTGTATTATCTTTTCTCTTGTTAAAAACTTAAATATTTGCCTGACCATGGGTATCTGTGAGGAGTGGACAGCCAGCTGGTCAGAATGGTGGATCATGGGGAGTTGGTTGCTTTTATGGGTCTTTCTTGAATATTATGATCAGTACTGAATTAGTCTCCATTCACGGAGACATGCAAATATGAAAGAATCTCAGCTTTAGTGATATTTATAGCTCTAGCAGCAGCATAATTAAGCTTCAAAGCATGATCCCTAATGCATAAGTACTAGTGAACGTGAAATAGCAACATCAAAACCAAGCACACATAGCAAAAAATGGAAATAGCTTCAAATATCATTATCCTAATTGTTAAACTAGGGTTGAATTTATGTATTTACTATACAGCTTTTAAAATAAATATTTATTTCATTCCTTTTGTGACTTTCATTACTAAGATCTGGTTTTGGTTCTGCTCTTTATTTCTTTTTATATACCCCTGTGAGGTTAAGGACTCAAAAGTAAGCTTGAGTTCTGATGAGCTCCCACTGAGTATCTGCCTCCAAACAGCAGAGTTTATAATGGGTGGGTAGACAAGCACTGGGGCAGTGTGACTCTCTGATAAAAGTATGCGTGATACAACCTAGTATGTTGTGCATCAATGCTCCTGAATCCAAAATGTTATAGGATCCTCTGTCTCCTCACTCTGTTACACAACAGCTACCTAGTGCATTATCTCCTGTACAGGTCAGGCTGAAGTCAGTTCTGTGTTTTGGCTTTTAGAGCTTTTCTTTTGCTTTTCCAGAAAATTATGCATGATGCTGTGGGTTTCAAGAGCTCCCTAACGGGCAAAAACTACACAATGGAGTGGTATGAGCTCTTCCAGCTTGGGAACTGCACGTTTCCCCATCTCAGGCCTGGCATGGACGCACCCTTCTGGTGTAACCAGGGAGCTGCCTGCTTTTATGAAGGAATAGATGATGCACACTGGAAGGAAAACGGCACTTTAGTTCTCGTGACCACAATATCAGGTGCGTTTCAGATGCTTTGGGTGCTAGTATCGTAAAATACAGTCAGCCTTGTCTTCATGTAAAACAGTGTCTTTTAATTCCTTCTGTAGGTTATTCGCAATGTTAGTCACTGATGCTAATTTCAAACTTAAATACTTTCTCTGCGCATTCTTTAACGCAGAAAGTGGGATGAGGCTGTGGCCTTTTGAACAGCGCATGCTGAAGAGTTGTTAAATTGGAGCCGTTTGGCGTTGCTGTACGAAAACACTTGAGTCTCTGGAGTGTAAAAATAGCAAAACAGCTTATACAGAACCATTATGGACTCGTTTCCATAAGGCTTCGCTGAAACAAAGCCTTCTATTGTGAGGTGGCAGATGACTGCTGAGATGGAAAATCTGGTGAAAATGCATACATTATTGAGCAAACAAACAAGGCATATTTAGAAAAGAAATAAAATTTAGAAATAGTCACAAAAATATAAAAAGTACTAATCTCTATTTCTGTCTCCCCCATTATGTGTCATAAAAACTGCAGATGTCCCCAGTAATAGGTCTCTATGATGTATCATAGGACAAAACCAGGATTTACACCTCTAAATATGTGGATGATCACCGGAATAGCTTTCTGGTGCGTCCTGAACACCAAAACTCTAAAATAAAAAGGTCTTTTAAGTAAATCTGGTTGATTACTGTAGTAATACCACGAATGACTTATGAAAAACTCCCCTGAGGACTTGGAGAGTTGCATTTTGTGTGACCAAAGCCATTTACTTTCCAAAGTTAGCGTACTGTAAACGGGAGAGTCACATCACAGCCAGTGTGATGTGGTGCTTTATGTTTGCCTGCTGCCACCTTGAGCAGCTTTTCCGGACTTGATCTCTAGATAACTTGTCCAGTGCTGCTGAGAAATTCTAGGCTCTTCTTCAAGCAGTGAAGTGAGCAGAGCTGCTTTCTCGTGAGTTTGTAGCTCATGACTGAAGTCTTTGATGCCTGATATGGTTGGATGCCTTTGTATGAACACCAAGCTAAATATTTTCATACAGAGGTGGAAATTGTAATGCTTCCTGCCTGCGTGGATTGTTTGATGCCTGAGAAGGGTGAGGCCACGCTGGTGCCTTGTGGAGGCATTGGTATGGTCTGCCTTGTCTCTCTTGCTTCCTGTTTCTGTGGAACTTTGAGGAAGGTAGCACCTCAGAGTTTTGAATTGTCTGAATTCGACTGGGAATCTGAAAGTTACTGTGGAAGAGGGTGAATGAATGCAAGCACAGATGGACAGCATCGTGAGCTGAACTTGCTTCCTTCAGAGGGTAGGCAAAAAGCATCCCATCCTGTGGGAGGGGGCTTCAGCGTGTGGAACAGCTGGACCCCCTTTGGCCTGGCGAGATCCTATGGAGCTGTTTGTCAGCAGGGTCAGAGACCACATTGAAACAATGATTTTACAGTTTTTCTCATTTTCTTCTAAAGCTCTTTGGCCAGGTTAATGTTACTTAGGGCTATGTTTATTTTGTGGAAATGGGGCAGGAATATCCAAAGTGTGAATTTTTTCTTTTTTTTTTTTTTTTTTACTGTCTAAGCATCTTCCAACAGATTATCGTGGAACATGCCTTAACCTGTAATATTTTTATTTAATTTAAGATGTTAAGGCCAGAACTTCATACTGAATCCATCTTGGTCTTGTTAGGAGAGACAGATCCTTTTCAGTAACCTGACTTGCAGGGTACACAGTAGGAAGCTAATCTGGGATGAATTAGAGAAGATAAAGGGGAGCTTCAAGCACATCTACAGTCTGTAGTAAGTACAGTTCTTGATACAGATTTAATGACTTGCTGTTTTATTAAACTAAGTCATGGCCAATTAAAAAAGCAAGTATCCAACAGTTTCACAAAACAGAATGATTGTTATGGTCTCTCTGAAGCCCAAAATATGTGTGGATGGAAGAACAGTTGTAATGGGGTAGCCTGGGAGGTGAATGTATAGAGCGTTAGTTACTCTGAGACAGTATCTTGCACACATGCCTTACCTTAGAGTAAGTGCGAGATGTGTTTACTCTCTGATGAAGAGTAGACCTAGCAACCTGACCGTTGCAGCTTGTTTTGGAGGGAGCTGCATGGCAGGCAGTGCTCTTCGTTGGTCTTGATGAGTGCAGCGTTGCGGTGAATTCAGCCGGCTGGTGGTTGATCTGTCTGATGTCTGCTACCCCTGAACCTGGGGCTAACTGCTGCCAGGCTTGGCTTGCACCAGTCTTGCCTGTCCTTCAGCAGCTTCCAAGTGCAGTTACTGTACCCACAGCAGTGACACCTGCAGCTAAGGCGAGATCACAGCTTGGAACGCTGTCACCGTTGCAAGGTGCCATCTGACTGTGCCTTCTGGCGTATCGCACAAAAAGAATCTGCAGAATTTGGCCGTGCTGTGAGTGTGAGGTGCTAGACGGATCTGAGTTGTCGATGGTTGTACCCTGTGCCATTGCTGAGGAGAGAAAGGGCTAGGCTGAGGTGCAGTGCTAGGACTACAGGAAAAACAAAAGAAGGAGGATTAGCCCTGTAGTTCAGCTCTGTTTTTGGGATGCATCACTCATAGGGAGCTACCAGCAGGATGAGTGGAATTAGAGATATTCCTTAGTCCAGTTGTGAAATCACCAAAACACTCTAAACTTCTGTTCTAACTAAAAAAAAAATCCACAAGGTCTTTTAAGTTTCCTGGTCATCACATCCTACTCGTATCGTTTGGCTTAGTTCAGCTTTACTGGCTGAGGAGCTGCTAAAACAGCCGGGTGTCTTGGTCGGAGGTTACTTAGGCTTCTTTTGCAGAGTGAGAGGAAAACTTCTGCCTGGAATCTCTGAATTCAGTTAAAACTTGAGGAAGTGCAGAAGCACGTGTTGCTCTGGTGAGCACTCTGCGAGCATCTCTTATAGACTGCACTGCCTGCCCTGTGTAGCTACATAAATAAATCAAAATGAGAAGTGTTCATGGTTCTTCGGTGTTTGGATGTTCTGGATGTTCTGGTATCATAGCAGGAAATGGGGGAGAAAAGGGAATTACTGTTTAAATAAATGTAAATATAGTTCATTTTGTGGGGTATCATTCTCCCTCCAACCTAAGCCTTGTGTCTTTGTATGGTTAGGTAATGGTGTAGGTGAACTTTTGCAGGGAAGAGAAGAGAACCTTGAAATAGGTGAAAAACATTTTGAGTCATGTATTCGTTACCTTGTCTCTGTAACAGTTATTTTTATCTCTTGCAGGATCCATGTTTAACGAAATGGCAAAATGGGTAAAATACGACAACGAGACCGGCATTTACTATGAGACCTGGACAGTTCAAGCAAGCCCTGACAAACCATCAGTAGTGTGGTTTGACTCTTATGAATGCTCTAAATTTATACTGAGAACGTACCAGAAGCTGGCTGACTTAGGAGCCGTGTTTAAGAAGATACAAACAAACTATACCAGCATAATTTTATTCAGTGGAGAACCTGTTTATTTGGGAAATGAAACATCTATTTTTGGACCTCTGGGGAACAAGACATTGGCAGCAGCTATCAGAGACTTCTACTATCCGTTCAAACCTCATCGGACAGTCAGAGAGTTTTTTGTGGATCTTTTAAAAATAATCGATCGTGTCATCGTGAATCGTCAGTTTTACCTCTTCTACAACTTGGAATACTGGTTTTTACCTATGAAGTTCCCTTATCTTAAAATAATTTACGAAGAGGTCCCTTTACCTGTTGGAAGCAAAACATCCTTTGATGTATAATTGCTTACTGAAGGACCGAACTTGCCCTTATGCTAGGATATCCTTAAGGATTTTGGGGCACTACCATGATGGCATTAAAGTGTTTTATGTCTTGCTGCTAACTGTGAAAGTTGTGTTGGGAAGACTTTGCTAGACCACATGAAAGACTGTGCCTTTTTTTCTTCATACCTGCATAATACGTTCATGAACGCTTCAGCATCTCTGACTTGGCCAGCTTCTGTGTAGCCACGGACGCCTGGTGCCTGCAAGTGTGCTGGCGTGGTTCCTCTTGGCTGAACTCTGCAGTGCCAGAGGGTGAGCGGGAGGCAGCCCTCCTGCTCCAGTCTGAGGCGCTCTCCACATACAAGGCCATGTGGCCACCAACAGAGATGGGACTTAACCATTACGAGGACCTTCTGGTCTGACCAATTTGGCTAATCTGTGTGTTGGAGCTAACAAACCTGAGTGCCTTGATGTGCCAAATTTCCTCAACATGGCGTTTATTTCTTTGGTTTGTACAACTGGGACCTGTGAACTGTTTTCTGGTTCATGAAGGAGGTGTTCAGCAGGGTGGGAAGGGGCAGTGAATGTATTAGAAGATGTCATGGGTGGTATCTTGTCACCACTTTGCTTCCTTCCTGTAAACACAATACAGATGGCTCTTTCTAAGATCTGTGTGTGAGTTTTCTAGCACAGATGGAAGGCAAACAGCCAGGTCTGATGACAGCTTTGGTGCATAACTGCAGCGTTTCAGCAGTGCCCTGTCTTATGGTGTACTTGAGGCTTCGCCTAGGTCAGTTTCATAGAAGTCAGGTTTATATTCCTTTTCCTCTTTTATTTTTTTTATCCAGTTGCAGAATGAGTAGTGCTTCTGCAGTGGCTGTTACTGCATCGTGGCTAAGTGGTAATGCAGGAAGCCAACTCTGCAGTTTCGTTTGGCTTGAGCCAAGTTAATAGCCTGCTACAGCCCAGAAGGGGAGTATGCAGTGCAAGTACACACTGATTTGATTATAATCATATGAATGGCAGAAAATTAACCTTGTATTAAAAAGTGACTAAAATTAATTACTTGAGTTGTATTATCATGTAATGGGATGAGCATGAGCGCTAGTGTGAGAGGAGTGAGGTGCTGAGAGCACCTCTGTTCTGCAGGGAAAGCTGCTAATTGGTTCCACTGCTACGTGAAAATTCATCTTCTACCTCAACTTGAAAGACTTCTTGCAGCCAAGTCACACGCCTGTACTTTAACTAGCAGAGCTTCAGATTTCCCACCGGGAAGGTAATCCAGGAGGCACTAGGGAAGATAATGTGGAGCAATGAGCCTGTCTACAGAAGGTGCATTCTTGTTGATGCATGTTTTTATGGCTTTAAAACCCTCAACACTGTTGAGTCCACATTTATCCTGTGTTCCTTCCCTGCACACTATACTGCTTTGTCATCAAATGGGATCCAGGGAGCCCAGACACCAAAGTCGTCGTTTTTCCCTGATAATTGGGTTGTGTAGAGGAGCCCTGCAGAACTGAAAATGCCAAATCTTGAGATACACAAGTCATGGTGGCACATCAAAGCTGTTTTGTGCAGCTTCTAACAAAAAAGACGAGTGTTTGTGGATGAGTAAAATCAACAACTTGGCATAGCTGACTGGTTAGAGATAAAACCTTCCCGATTAGTGAAGAATTTGACCAGAACCGATGGGTGTCTGTATGGCAGAAGTCATCGCTTTTAATGGCTGGGGTCAAATGTAACTTCATGGTTCTGTCAGTACAGGTTCATAATATCCTGGGCTTTCTGAATCTAAGTAAGAGCCCTTCTCACTTTTCCAGTTTAATTTGCACAATCCACTTAATTTAGCATGTTTTACTCTAACCCTAACACTTTGGATGGTACAGGGAGTTGTTTCAAAGAAAAAGAGTTACATCCTAGCATGTATTAATTGCAAATTAGAAGACAGTAAATTTCAGGCAACAAAAAAAAAAAAGATGAGGTGAAGACAACTGAACAGTTATTTGTCAAGGATGCTGCATCCCTTGCAGTCAGAAGCAGAAGGAAGCAACTGTGGAAGACAGAATCTGTGTATATTCAGCAGTAGGTCATACTGGTGATCATTGAACATTCCTTTATGCAGCCACGTGTGTACGCAAGGCCGTGGCTCACTTTGGAAGGTAGAGGAACTCTGTCCTCAGTTTTAAGGTACTAATTACCAATGCAGTAGTTGTCCTTTTTTAACACACGGGAGTTCCTTCCGAGGCTGATATTTATTCCTTCCACAGGCATAATCTTTGGAGAGAGGGTGCTCTCCTCAATTTGGGAGTTGTAAGGTTCTGAACAAAAAGCCAGCTGTTCAGACTGAACACACAGCCAGTAAATAAACTCTACCAGTGCAAAGTACAACTCCAGAAGAGGTGTGGTTGTTGACATTGAGTAATTACCACACTGAAAATAGTTTTGCCAGCACTGAGACTGACGCTAGCGAGTGCAGTGCTCTCTTGCAGGCAGAATCCAGAATTCCTGAGTTAGGCCTATGGTGTCAGATCCAAAATAATAGTGAGGTGATGCGTAGGCTACTTCTGGGAGGTTTAGACAAGGCTAGAATAGATCCATGAAGATGACACTTTTGTCACTTAAAAAGCAAGGATTTGTGACATCTAACAGCTCCTGTACACCTGAAGAACTGCTGTTCGTGCCTGAAAACCACTCGTTCAGCTCAGACAGTTGAGGTGGACGTCTTCCTGCTG
>NW_010164226.1:51331-70328 GCF_000695765.1 Mesitornis unicolor
GGATTTTCACATGGGAGCATGAAACAATGGGAGCAGAAATAAGAGGATCTCTCCCAACTTCTCGCTCACAACTGGCTGGTGGTAGCACTTGCCCGATGGTGGGAACCAGGGGGTGTCCTAGCTACTGGCTGCAAGGATGAGCTCCTGCTTGCCCTGTCTCCAGTATCACAGAGTCATTATTCCTGCTCTGAATACAGGAGCTACCGGTCACTTTGAGCTTGGGTCTGCTCCCTTTTACACCTGATACAGTTAAGGGTAAAAATATGTGATCATTCTGTAATGTGAAAATTTTTATTTCTTGTGCAGAGCTGCTTAGTTTTCATACCACTGAGCTACTCAGGGCTCTAACCCACACTTTGCCCCAGGAGGGATTGCAAACAAGGCAGTCTCTGGTTTGTCATACATCGAGGTCAAATACAGCACACGGCTCCTGTTCCCCAAAGGACCATGCAATCAATGTAGCTGGTACAAACGCTTTCTGCTTTCCTCCTCACAAACCCACTCTCAGATGTTCCGGATGAGGAGAGCTGCTGCCTTCAGTACTGTAAGAGAGGATGTTCTCAGTGACATTGAGGTTCTTCTGAAGTCACCACAACTAGGGGACAACTTGAAACCAGAGCAGGCTTCTGCTCTTCCACTTAAAATGGAGTCTAAAGTGCAAGTCTAAACCATAAAGAAAACTCACCATCAAAACTGACTACAACCTAGCAACATTAGATAATGAAAATAGACCTTACCAGCCATCCAGAGAACATCTTTTCTGTCTAGGAAGAACAATGAAAAGAATAATCTCCTACGTCATGTTATGCTTCAAGTTTAGTATTAATTGTAGACTCAGTCCTTGGGGTTCTGTGATTAAAAATTATTACTATGAATGAGACTCCTGCCAGGAATTTTCCAACTGCTACCACGCCATCTAAAATAATGCTGTCAGCATGGCTGAGGAACAAGGAGGGAGTATCACCTCCTGGAGCAACTGAGCTTGGAGGGTTCTTACCACCATTAAGAGTCAAGATCCCTTGTAGGACCCGATGCCACAGGCCATGGGAAAAGGGGCTGCTCTGAAACCTGCCTCTTTCCTACTGCATTAAGGCTGTTAGCACAGAGAAGAGCTGTTTGGTGCCTGAGCCTCCAAAGGAAGAAAGGAGCTGGCCATCGGGTAGGTCTACAGGGCTTCCAGCCTAGGTACTCTGTTACTGTCAGAGGCTTCAGCTACAGAATTAGGAAATGAACCCTTTCCCTCCTTTCTCCCTACCCCACCCCCCCAGACACTCAAGCACCCTGAAGGGTAGCACTGTCTCTTAAATCTTGCTCCCTGGGGCTAAAGCAGGCGTGATGTTACATCCACCAAAGTTCTTGCCGTACTCAGGTTTAAATCAGTGGATGTGATCGTACACAAGAAACCAAGCAAGAAGGATGAACAGGTGAACATAGGGATCATCTAAAGTTAGTTGTTGTGTTACTGTCTTGGTTTTGATACTATTAAAACTTCCATCGTATCTCCAAGGAACTTGTTTCTACAGCACCCATATTTTAGAAAAATTAATTTACAGCTCGTAGTCTGAACTACAGACACTGAAGTTCTGAGTCCCTTAAAGATTTCACAAATTTCCTCAGTAAATCAGTGCCCCAGTTTTAGACAGAGCAGCAGCATGCATTTTTACCATTTCACATGCAACCAACCTACCTCAAACATAAAGAGGCCCAGAACAACCATGCTTTAAATTCACAGAAAATTAATTTGGCACACATGCACATTTTAATAACAGTCAGAACAGATATAGCTGATTTATACCTATGTAGTTAGGTCAGTTTGCAGTGTTAGTAAAAGTTTGACTAAAAAAAACCAAAACCCAAACAACCCCCAGACAGCTAAAAAAGCCCACTTAAATTCACAAGTACGTATGTACCTTTAGGTAAACTGCAGAATGCTGCAAAGTTTATGCAAACAGTTGCTCTTAAATCATTCACCTTTTCAATTTTGATATATTACCTCATGGTAAATTACCATAACTGGTGAGGATTACCCCAGCTGTTTGGCATCAACAGCTTTCAAGAGTAATTTTATATCCAAAAAACTGCACCGATGTAGCACTTGGTGTTCAGAGAGAAGATTTGTGACTGCACACGTTGACAACTCCTACCCAAAACTGGACAACCAAGCCAACACTGGATTATCTTCTGAAAACAAGAAATAGAGGTGAACCCAGGAAAAATAATCTCCTATGGCTATAAGGACATGGCTATGACACCCACGTTCACATTGTTTAGTGAGCTTCACGACAGTCTGCATTTAGGTTGCGTCTCGCCTTTCAGTTATTGCCACTACCACAGCCATAAGTGATGGACCGACGGACCTTGTCAACACGAGGACACCAGCAGTGCAGGCCAGAGAGGTTTTAGCTGCATTACTGAAGAGGTTCCTTCACACATTAATTTAGTGAAAACACGTCCTCTTCCCCACATCAGTAGTGGTACTCTATCACACAGGCAGTTCCCACAGTCAGTCAGTAAAAGAAAACACTGAGCTTTTTTACTTGTACGGACTAAATATATTGACAGCTTTTATACAAATAAAAGCAAATTATAGTATTACAGTAATTTAACAAATTCTAATACAAAAAGTGCGTCTTTCATAAAACGTAATTTTTAAATCAAAGCTCTACAGAAACATACAACTCCCCTAGAAAGATGCCCAGTCCGCTGAGCAATGTTTGCTCAAAATACAGTTATGAACTTCAATAGGCTCGTAAGTGTATTCACTTGAACTATACATTTGGATGAATGTTACTGAAATCAGAATGAAGGAAAATCTACTTATCACTGGAACCAGCTGTGCAGCTCAGATGAGCAGCAGCCACCAGCCCAGCCCAGCCCAGCCCACAGCTGGAGCAGCTGTGCCTTGCTGGTGGCTGACCACACCTTTCAGCTGCCTCCAGAAGTCACCGAATACTTCAGCGTTACAAGGCAATGACGTAAAAGTAACGCATCTGTTGGCGGTAAGAAATGAAGTCACGAGCCACATCCCGATCACGAGCAATACATTGCCACTTACAGACTAAAAACTTTCTGGAATAAAACTGATTTACCAAAGATTCAAAACAAATTTTTTGCCTATTGCTCTACTGCACACGAGTCTGCTGCTTTTAGGTTTTTAAATATTATGAAATGATCAAACTAGCTGAATTAAAGGTATACAAAATGATCACCTATCAAACATTCGCTTTATACATAAACATTTCTGAAACAGATTTACAGTATACAATTACTTTATACAGCTTAAGCAACTTGTTACAATGTCATTTCTCAAACCCAAAGCAGCCAAAGGGTCTGCAATTTTGTTAAAAGGTTCTTGGTCACCGTTCAAACGTCACCTTTCTTGTCTGGCAATGCTCACCTCCACGTCATCCCACTCAACACTGCGGAGTTCATGTAACAAACTACATTATTCCATCTCACCCTATGCTGCCAAACCCACCGATGTGCAAGAAAAGCTCATTAACTTCAATGTGTTTTTAAATACAATGTATCTACATTTTTCCCCAGAATGCTTTCGCTTCCTGAGCTAGACATAAAATACCTTAAAACAGGTTTAGACGCAGATCTGAGACCCCATAAGCAAACTACATTAAAATACATAGAGGGGAAAAAAAACAAACCCACGCTGCTTTTGGTAGAGCTCACACTACTGTTCGTGTGCACTCTAAATACATTTTAGATGGATCTAATAATCCAGTGAGTAAGGTGCCAAACTTAGTATTTTAACTGTCTAAACTATACTGTGTATGGCTCTTGCCTTCTGTAACTTTTATATAAGAGAACATGTGTATTTCAGCCCTACAGTCTGCAACACGGGTATAGAATTCTGGTGGGGTTTTGTTGGGTTTTTTTTAGACCAAATCTGATCGTGTTCAAGAATCTAAATCAAAGGACACTGTATTAAAACTGGTATTTTGCAAGTACATTTCAATATTTTAAATACGTTTTCTATTTCCATAAAAGTTTCAGGTCACTGTCAATGAAAAAGAACAGATTAAAACAGAAAATGGATTTTTGTTTGGATTAAAACAGGTTTTGGAGCCATCCATGATTTCAATTTTTGAATCTGGATTCCATCAGTCATTTTTGAATGAAAATTTAATTTTCTAATCAAACAATGACATAATAACTATAGTATTAAATAAGCTTATACAGTAAATTGCAAAAACGCTTGAGTTTAAGGTGCTATTCCATCCGCTCTGAAGTCTTTTAAGGACTTTACCATGTGGGCATCATGTCCGGGAACCAGACTCTACCGAGATGCTTTGAAACTTCCCAGTGAATCTGCTCTAAGCTGTATTTCTGATCAGGAATCAAAACTTCCTCCATAATAGAAAGCTGGGAGAGACGACCGCCACACATCTTCACAAACTCCACAAAGGCACTGCAAGAGACTTCACATTCTCCTAGGCCAACGGCTGACAGGTACTTGCAACGCTCCGCAATTCGGATCAGCTCCTCATCCAGTGGCCGCAGTCCGTTGGCACACACCACCAGTTCCACCAACCGAGGACACGTCATCCCAACGCGGCCCAGGACGTCCTTGCTTACCGATCTTCCAAAGTAAAGGTGAGTGACGGGTATTTCGTAACGAAAGAACGGGTCAAACTCTTCCTCGTACAAGAAGAAGTACATGACTAAATTGACTTTAGGAGAATGCTTGATGAAAGCGTCCCAGCTGCTCTTCTGGATCGTGTGGAACTGAGTCTGTCCAGGATTTTCACTGACAACATCGATGCGCAAGTGTTCCAACCTGACGTGCTTCTCAGAGGACAAAGCCAGCAGCAGCTCGTCGCTCAGCAGGTGGTAGTTCAGCGCCAGCTCGCGTAAGCCGTGACACTGGTCAGCCACGCAGAGGATGCCTGCGAAAACAGAGCATTACGAAAGGGGTTACACAGATACACCAACAACTGAGCAAGATACGTAAGAGGGAATTTGTTTACGTATGGCGAGAGGGTGCAAAGACCGTGTATTTCAACATGCTATCAAGACCTAACATCCAAACAAGATTGTAATGGACAACCAGAACAAGGATCTTTTTTCCACATATGCATGATCATAGAATCACACAATGGTTTGGGTTGGAAGGGACCTTAAAGCTCATCCAGTCCAACTCCCCTGCCATGGGCAGGGACACTGAGCACCAGACCAGGTTGCCCAAAGCCCTGTCCAACCTGGCCTTGAACTCTGCAGATATACGGTAAGATACGCATACACTATGTGACTACATCGCTATTTTGCTAGGGAAACGAAGAAGTTAACACGCTGCAAGTTATACTTTGCTGTGGGAGTAGATTCTCATGTGACAAATACATAAATAGCATACTCTGACTGTTCTGCCTGTTTTTAAGGTCATATATACTCAACTTTGTTTTCATAAAAGGGGCTCAGTCATAACAGAAGTATTTCCCTAGCTTGCTCTGGAGGAACTGCTGTCTCCTCTGTGCCTGACAAAGCAGCCACAAATGAAATCTGTCACCTGAGCAAAGAAAACGTAAAACGAATGCTAGATTTTAATTAAATACAGAAGTTACGGCTGTCAGTATTTGTTCTTTCTAGCAAAGCATAAATATTTAAATTTGGAAAAGGAAGAACGAAAAAAAAAGGAGGGAAAACACTAAAAATCTGGAGCAGTAATGTTCAGACTCTCTTGTTAATGAGTCAATATAACCTGCTGCTCATGGAAGACAAAGACATTAACAAAAAGAATTCAGTTCGGTCTCTAAGGTTTCACTTATCTTATTTGCAGATGCGAGCAATGGTACCACACTGGTTTCAGTACTTCAAAAACCCAAAATAAAACAACTCACTAAAAAAGCTTACAGTTCTCTGCATTTCATGTGACACAGAAAACTGCATGAAATTTGGGATATGGTCTTTCCGTTAATAGAGCAGATGAGAACATAGCATTTAATATGGAACTGAAAAGCCCAAGCTCAATACGCTATAGTTTTGAAGCAATAGGAAGAAATATAGAAAGACATCAGTTATTTTAAGATGCAGTTATTAAACTCAAAAGAGAAGTCTATCAGAGATCATTTCCCATCCTTCAATCACCACAAACAGTTACTCTTACAGCAACACTCCTGCAGCAGATACTATGACCACTCCCTTTAAGCAGACTCAGGCATGCTGCTTCATAATACCTGGGTCTGTTGACACACGAAACATGAATTTCAAGGTTCACATCCATTGTCTCATCAGTACACAGTACCTGCTAGAAATTCAGCATCGCATCCAAATCCCCTTGTTGTCCAGACTGCCATGCTTCAAACAAGAAGCTGTGTTAACTTTAAGGGTACATTGCTGACCAGTGCAATGCAAAACGGGAAGAATGGGGGCTCAATTTGCTGCTATTTTTTATGGATCTAGGACTGGACATCCACATCCCATACTGGCAATGAAATGATGTACCCTGCACTTAGAATATGCACTCAGACAAAACACTGCACAGCATCGACAGTGACTGCCTGCAGCCCATGCTGCTCACAGAATGTCCCTAAGCACTGCCTAAACCTCGATGTCACCAAGAGGTAAATCGCTCTATCACACAGCTCAGATTTGCACCCAGAAAAATCCCTCTACTAACCTGCTGATGCTGACACCTTACATCCACCCTCCTCCCCTACCCACCCATTCAAAGAGAAGCAATCATCCTACTGCAAACCAGAGGACAAACACAGCCTTTACAGGAATCACTTCAGTTCCCTCTGTTCCGGCAGCTGAAGAAAAACACTCCTGCCTTTGTTTCTCCAGCCCAAACATGCCTCCTTTATCTTTGTACAGTAACCTGGGGATTACTCAGAGCATTCCCTGGAAGTAATCTGCAGTTTGATAACCACCTTTTTCCCTTACTCCTGCAGTAATGGAGCTTCTCTTGCACTACTTGCATTGCCCTTCTCTGTCCTGCACTAACAAATTTCTTAAGAACTAATCTGTTAATGAACTTTTGTCCCACCACCCACAACTGCAATTTGAAAGCATGTTATACCATTTGAACTGCTTCTGTAAGTAATTAGTTTTGCAGTAACTCATGGCTCCTTTGGTTCAACTGATGTTTTTCCACATTTACAGCAGCCTGCTAATTATAATATTCCCATTAGAAAAAAAAAATCCAGGTAAGTTTCAGTGCTCCGAGTTTCTTATTTTCCTTCAAGAGTGCAATTTTTGCAGCCTGCCTGCTCTGAAGCCAACTATTGATATACCAGCTCCTGTCTCTTGTTCCCCTTTCTCCACCAGCTCAAGACACACCCACACCCGAATTAAGCAATCACATTCTCCTGCTCTTTGCTTAGCATTCTGTTTTTGTCACTAATGTGTCTGATCCCATTCTGTTCACCTCCACTCTATGAAGGACAGTAACAGGTGTGCTCTTCATTCCTTAAACAAGCATTGCCTTTCCTTATCCACTATTCCATCAATTTAAAACATCGTATAAGATTCATCAGTCAAGCAAGTTTGTAAACCCATGCCCCTATCCCAAATTACCAAGTATATGATGTTCCATAAAACCTTCTAGCAAGGATTAGCCACAAGCCAGCAAAGTCTGCCAGAGCTGACACGGTGCTTTTGGATCCAAGGCCAAGGAAATTACTCTTTGCCTAGCTACAAATTACTGCTGGAGTTCATTTGTTATGGCTCCTGTACTTCTCAGACACAAGGATTCTCAAATGAAATTTTAAGTCAGAAAAACCAGTCAAGCTAATTTAAACAAGGCCCTGTCAAGGATCACAAAGCTTTGTAGGAAATACCATTCCAGTTAACATGCTGGTAAACGCTTTGCTGGACAAATCCGCTGCAAACAAACCTGTGTTTTCAGGATTTCTTCATACAAAACTAAACACAAGGTTTTGTCTCAGCGCTACACCTGCAAAAGGTATTAAGGTTGTGTTTTGTTATCACTACAACAATATGCCTTCTGCTACAGTATTTTTCTCCACGTATCAGGAGTCCTGCTGGTGAATTTTACACGTAACACACCTAATATTTACAGTTGCAATATATTTGCATGAAGAAAGCTATGGTGATTACAGTGGTTTCTACTTATCCTCAGAAGAGCAATTTAACTAAGTTGCCAGCATCTCATTAATAATTCCTCTTTCATTTCTCAGTGAAAAACTCTTAAGTGTTAAGTCGATGGGCTGCGAATCAATCTTAAACTTGCTATGAACTGCATAATTCTTCTACAAACGTTACTTCTGTGAACGTCAACATTCTTGAGTGATTTCATTCTGAGACAAGTTGGCTTCATTCTTGCTGCAAACGCACTCGGAGTGTTAATGAAGTACCTCTGGTAATGGCAGAAGTTCTGCACAGCTCAGCCTCGTCTCCCCTTTGTTAAGGCTGTCTGTACTTACTCTCCAGCAAAAGATTAAACTGCTTGCCTTCAGAATGACTAAACTAGCATCTTCATAAACCCTGACGCTGCAACACTCAAAACCCATCCATAATGAACTGTGGAAAAGGAACTGCATTTCAAAAAGCTCAATTATACTGGAATACTTAAAATAGCCATTGCAGAAGTAGTACACTATCAAGTCAAAACATGCTCTGTTTTAAGTTCCAAAAGATGTTGGCTATTTGCCCAGAACAGACATGCACTATTTTATTATTAGCTCAGTAGTTACTCTACAAGTGATGGAATGGATGGATGGATGGATGGACAACCAGTTGAATTACTACTTTATTCAGTGACAATTGCTGTAGATTCCACATTCATCCTTGCTGTCAATTAATCTCTGTTGGTTTTTTTTTGGAGGTTTACTGGTGTCAAGACAGAATTTAATGAATACATTAAAAAAACCAAACAAACAAACCACAAACAAAAAACCCCAAAACACAGTAGCTTACCAGCTGGAGAAACATGAGGACAACTGCTCATCTTCAGCAGTTTGAGCGTGTCGCTGTTGTTAGCCACTAGCACTTTGAGAGATGGATCATCTACGGGTGTGTCGTCAATCTTCAGTGAAGAGAGGGATTTGGAGTTTACAAACACCACTGTCAGTGCAGAAATAAAGTGAGACTGTAGAAAAAAAGAAGTTTCAATGAAACAGTAGTATCTGAAAGAAAAATCTCAATGGTTTTACACTGTACACAACAGTCCTAGTTTTCTTTTACTTATTGACAGCATTTGCGGAAGTAGCGTTCTTTTAATATTATATAATTAAAAATTAATACTCAAATTGACATATTTTCGAACAGAGGAAGTATAATTATTTTTTGCTATCAGCCTATGGATTTGGCAAATCAGAATGGCTAACATTAAACATAAACCAAGAATCTGACCCAGGACCATCCGCTACACAAACACATATCTATAGGAAGGCCACGAGCAAAGAGAAAGCCTAGAAGCCCAAATTTTGAGGATAATTTGCAAGTTGCACTCTAAAAGCAGCATCTTCTAAAACAGAATTCCCACATGGTAAGCTGTGGTGCATTGGTGAGATGCAAACACAGTCAAGAGCAGCAACCCTGTGCTGCTGTGTCCCAAGCCAAGTGGTATCACTGCCTGCCTACCATCCACACAGCATTTAGGGTCTGAATGGATTTATCTTGCAAAGCTAACTGGAGTGGTCCAAACAGAGCCAGGGAGCAGGTGATCAATTAATTACCAATTAAGTAGCACAGATAATGCAGCTCCAGTGCTCAGGGTTGATCCTCAGCATTTTCATGCAACCACTGAAACTTACTGGTAAAATGGAGCCTGGGACACCATTAGCAGACTAATACAGCAGTGCTTGTAGAAATCATTGGTGGTATGAAGGAAGTGAGTAATTAGCTTATCTCCACGATGTCTTACAAGATCAACTGAATAAAAGACTTAAAAAATAAAAGGAATTCCTTCATGCACTACATTAAGTAGCCCATAAAATTATCTGCTACTTTGATTTCAAGACTGTCTTACACTGAGCCACATGCAGATGTATAACCATGAATGCAGTTATACAAGAAAAGGCCTGGCAACAGCATTTGGTCATTCTTATATGGTATGTTTGTGGGTTTTGCCAAAATTTACAATTAGATTTAGAGGAGGAATTAATAATTTCACTTTAACATAAACTATCAAAGTCAGTTCATGCAAATGGAAACAAAGTTCAAATGAGAAGCATTAGGCATTTTGGCTTTAGAGACCACTCCCAGCTATACTGACCATACTCTGATTATATACATTACATACTGAAGGAAAGGTGCTTTAATAATATTGCCACTCTCTGTTCTGAAAGTGTTAGTATTGTGTTTTTATTCTCTGTATTTAGAATCACTAAAGTGGCTGTTAAACAGAAAGGCAAAGAAAGTTCACCGTGTTTACAAAAGTAGGTAACTTGAAACCAGAGTCTGAGGGGCTAGCAGAAGATTCATGCAGAATGTGCTCAGTGAAAAGACAAAGCAACACAATGCTAAATGTGATTTACAAATATTTGCCAGATGTCACCTTACTTGAAATCAGAGAAGTGCTGAGGAATATAACACAAAATAGTTCAGACTTCCTATACAGTCTGATCAAATAAATATGTAGTATTAGCTGTTTTTCAGATCCATTCATCTCTCCCTGCTTTTCATCCAACGAGCCTGTTACTAATGGCTTCCCACAAGAACTTATTCATGGTCCAATTCAATTCTTGAACCTCAGTAGTGGTCTAAGAAAATCATTGCTGGTGGTAACATAGGCTGGTGACAGTATTATTGGAGTGGCAAACAACAAAAGGCAAATTATACCTAGAGCTGATTCAGGCTCATTTTTAATATAATTTTTAAAGGCCACATGTGCACATACTAAGAACAAGAAAAGAAGCTTATATTTTAGAAGCTTTGAAGCCAAGTAAGACCATAGCATGAATGACTACAAATAATTCTTCAGCAAGCTGAGGAGAACCATAACATAGCCCTCTGGTGAAGAGTAATACAGCTAAAAGAGCATTCAGGTTAAAAAATAAAACAATATGCAAGAGCTGAAAGGACACAGTATTGCTAACACACTAAGACTAAGGAATGTTTTCACTATGTTCACATTTTCTTACAATCATATCTCAAAGTACATCAAAAAAGGAAGAAAAATCATACAAAAAACTAACTAAAATTCTGGAAAGCTTCTTTGAAAATAAGGATTAAAAACACATACTCAAGAGAATGGCTGTGTGAAAACAGCATGACATGGCTGTGATCACTGCTAAGGATAATAATCGATAATCCTTCTGTAGCTAACCCTGCTTAAACCCTATAGCCTACTTCCTTTCCTGAGGCTGTCCCTACTTCTTCCTTGTCCTTGCTGCCATCATCAGCAATGACATCATGGAGATCCAGCTCATAGTCTACTTGTAGCTGGCCCTTCACAGACATGCGGGCTGGATTCAAAAACTGAGGCTGTGAGACATCCCAACGTGTCCCTGTCACAGAACAAGCAGCCCAGGATACCCCAGCCACTCTCCTGCTCCTCGGCAATAATGCATTTCTCCCTCTGATATTCTTGTGCAGAAGCACGTACAAGAGATTTGTTGTCTTCTAGATTAGATGCCTTCTAACAAAATCTCATTTTTTGTAAACACGCAAGGTTAAGATTTGACAGAAAATTTCAGAAATACAGTGCACTTTGCCAAAGAATCTGACACCCGGCTGCCTGACATGAAATACTGAAAGTCGTCTTCATTATATCACTTTCTAAAGAGAGTTCAAAGATAATATAATCCCTACAGCAAGTCCACGTGGACAAAGCTCTACCACTCATTCAATTACAATCATCTAAACATCCCCCACAGTACAACTACACAGACATGAATCCTCAAGCCTCCTGACTACATCATGCTGCTCAGTATTACACTGAGGTCAACAGACAGGAAGACTTTGAAGAACAAGGTCAGGACTAAGTTCTCACACGATGCAGAGAATGAGTGAAACTTTAGTTACCCATCTTAGTACAACATCGCAGTCCCTCCCTTAACAGAGCCCAGTAATAAAGTTTTCCTTCCCACTGATTCATATTCTTACAATAAAACTTCTCATAAAGTGACAGAAATACCGTATGAACCACTGCAATAGTTTGCTATATAAAAATAGACATAGTACTCATTAATTTATGTATTTACCTTTGGTAAATCCATGAAGCTTGGCCGGGCAGTTGAAATAAGCCCAAGTGTTTTCAGAGAGCAATTCACAAGCTGTGATAAAATATCACAAGCTGCTTCTGCAGATTCCTTGCTACTGTCCACCTTAAAA
Organism: Mesitornis unicolor; assembly: GCF_000695765.1. Lineage (NCBI taxonomy): Eukaryota > Metazoa > Chordata > Aves > Mesitornithiformes > Mesitornithidae > Mesitornis > Mesitornis unicolor. Next base: position 63,581 of record NW_010164226.1, read on the forward strand.
CAAAACAGACTTACTGGTTCAGTAAACACTGCATCAAACACACTCTTTACGAAAAAGCAGACGTACTTTTATTGTTTTTCACTTTACCTTGTGAAATGTAATGTCATAAAAACCCACAAAACACTTCACTGGGAATCCATCAATATCGTATCTTCCACAAATGAAATACATAAGAAAAGATAAAGATAACCTGGTGTAAATTTACCACTCTCCTAAACGCTTTGGTAAAATTTGGCATGGTGAGGGGACAGCTGAACAGTGTGTTCCAAGATATTTAATCCACATCAAATAATAAGCAAGTGGAGGTTCATTTGGGTCCAGAACCTACCCCATTTTCTCTTTACATTCTTCCTTATCAAGCTGCAGGAGTTCTCTGAACCCTTTACTGTGTGAAAGAGCTAATTCCTTTTACAGTGACTCAGCTCACAACACAGAGCTGCTGGAGAGTGAAGTGCATTATTATATACACCTATATGACTTGGCCTTGACCATTAATACCACAACAGATATGCAATGGATATCCTAAAACAAACAACAGAAAACCACCACCTTTGTTAGTCAGCTTGTTACACACCCAAATCATTTAAGGTGCCTCCAGTGGATTTTCCCCAACACTCCGATGTGCTTTCTGAATAACCTCTTACATACAGTAGGCATGAGAGCCTTGCAAACCTACAGAACCGTAAAAAGCTTGATCACAAGATCAATTTAAAGTCTACCATAAGCCACGCTACCTTGTTAACAACTGATCTAAGTTCAATGTTTGTTTTTTGCTAAAACACAAGCTGAAAAGCCTCCATTTTCAAAATCCAATCTTTCTTTGCCTACAAAAATATATAAATCCCAAGTTTTCAGCCTTGACAGAGTAGCAAGTGTTATAGCCACTTCCTTGTGATTACCCTTGCTACTCAGTATTTTCTGTGATCCAGAGCTCATTCTGCAACGCTGAAGGACAACTGTAGGGACACGTGCAAGAAAAGACACGGGTATTACTCTATCACTCTGCCAGTGAAGGGCACCTGAAAACCTTCAAAGACATTTGGTGCAAAGCAATGTGGACTGGAGATATGACACTGTAAGGTTATTGTGATACTGTTATACATTTTCTTTATTTGAACACTGATAAAAATCCTGCAAACGTTGCGATAACCAGTTTACGTTTGGTATGACATCAAGCGGCAGCGATACACAGGATTGGCACAGGTGTCCCTGCTACCCACATGCTGATGATTCCTAAATCAGAACTGCCAGATCTCAGAAACAACCAACCGGTACGTCCACCTTGCTGCAAAGTCATTTCCTTTCCCAGTCTGTCACACAGCTGATGCACGTGCAGCCGTGACCATTTCACAGCACTCTTCCAAAACAGAGCGCTACGTAGGACAACTTTAAAGGTTTTCATCTGCTGCAAATAATCCCATGACGTTAACAAAGCCCATTTTGACCAAATGGTATTTTTCAGCCAAGCGCAATCGGTAGATGTACCATCCTGTGCAAATACCACGTACTTTTCCAGTTAACAGAAACGCAGCTGTGCTGAGGAGATGCCATATGCAGACAACCCCATACAATTTAGTACTAAAACGGCGAGCTGCTTACTAATTGTACTGAAGTCACTCTCTGTGCATTAGATGTTTTCTAGCTGCAAATACTAGATCCAACTCTCTACAGGATATGCAATTTATGTATCCTGATCAAACTGAGGCAGGCACCCACACGTACAGTATTATCAGGACTGAAGTATTTCTGCCCACTCACCAAGGCAGAATTCTAAGCAGCTAAGATGCTAGAAGGAAAAATAAAAACCACTAAAGAAAAGAAATCCCCACCTAATGGAATTAAGGCAATGAAAAAGTATGTTCAGAACTGTTATTGCAAGTTGTGGTCCTGAAAATCTATCCAAATTGAGAGAGAACCTCTGTGTCTATATGCCCATTCAGAGAACCCATTTCTTCAGTATACTACGCCTGAAAACAAGGCATACCACACTGAAAGCTGCAATATTTCTTTTTAAATAGCTGGCAATCCTAATCACAAAAATAACATCATAAGCCTTTTCTAACATTTAGTGATGTTCTTTAATTGTCAGCATGTTAAAATGGTTTGATCACAATTTTCAATTACCACTTATCATCAGTATTTCAATTACTGACATTAAGTCATACCTCACATGCTTTGGTATTTATACAGAAGAACCATCAAAACTGTCTCAAAAGCAGAGACATTTCCTTAAAATATTCTGAATAAAATAAAGAACTAAGCTTAACAGATGCTTTTGTATTTATAAAATTACTTGTAAAAAGCCTCAAAAATACACTACCTTGAAGCTTACATACTGCAGGTGATTGGAATGCCTCTTGATGATTTGCTTGATGAGCTCAGGATGCGTCGCCCTCAAGTAAGACGTAGCCGGCTGGTTCAGTTCGAACTCGAAGCACCTCCAGAGATCGGGCATGTGAAACACTTGGTTCCAGCTCCGGCAGACCTGGGACGCGTGCGCGCGGTCCAGAAGGGGCAGGTACTGGAACACCTGCAGGATGATGTCTTGAAGCAGGTTCGCCCAGTCAGGACTCTGCACAACTATGCTTTTCTCCCCTAAGACCTTGTGCCTCTTGGACTCTCTCTCGGTTGTCTCTTGTGATGAACTGCTGTTGGCCTCATTAGTCTTCCTTCCTCGTTTCATTCTATAAAAATAAATGGACATATATATATATATTAGTAAATGTAACAGAGCTGAAAAGAACAGTATTAACAGAAATCTGTGGAGGTGGAAAAGCATGTTTTCTGTAGCCATACTTAGCAGGGTATGGTGTTTCTTTACTCCCTACATGAAGGGGAAAACCTAAACAAGCAACAAAGAGTTAGTGGTAGTCTAAAAACATCATTAGCATCTAAACAGATGTCTTTAATATTACTTCTTTAATCATTAACCGTGCCAACCCATCTGCAATAGTCATTCTCCTTTCAGTGTTTCACTTTTTGTGTTTGAGAAAACTTTGAACCTAATTTGTTTTACTGGGGTGTTGATTATCACTCTACATTCCCAGTAATGGAAAGACAATCTACTGAACAATTTTGTGAACACTGACATTCAGACTGCTCCCCCAGTCCTATTTACCAAAAATAACATTTGAAATTGTGGAAAGCAAAAGGCAGGTGAAAGAAGTAAATGACGCTTACAGACCTTGCATCTTGCCCAGTAATTTTTATTCCCAGACAGGAAAAACCTTTTTTAAAAAAAAATTTATTCAAAAAAGGTTATTTCAATATGCATCTATTTTAAATCAGCATCTTTAAAGACATTTCATCAAGAACACTGGCATGCTTTCATTTTCCCAACTAACTAGCAAACAGGTATTATGGAAGATTTCCAGTAACAGCCTGGAAGTTTCAACCCGCAAAAAAAAAGTTTACAGAAAAGTCAGCAAACCTTCTTCAAAATCATATTAAATAAAATTAAATTCAGCAAGTGTGAGGCAAAAGGCTCTCTCATTCTCAGCATCACATACTTTTCCCACAAATTCTACCTTCTATTACATTATTAAAGAGGAAAAAGAACCCAGCACCACATACATCTGAAATATATTTAGCACTGGGTTTGGATCAAAGTGTGCTCTTTTGCCTATGCCATCTTACAATTGAACTTAGCATCCAATCACTTATTCTTAAAAGCCTCAAGGTGATCCACATAATGTCCAAGGAACAGGGCCGAGACCTCACACTAAACTACAATACCCTCAATTCTAGTCTCTAAAACGCTAACAGAATCTGGGGGTGAGGTGGGTGTGATGTGTATAAGCACAACCCAGCCCCCATGATTTCTATAAAATAAACATGGACAGTGTCTACACAGTAAAATCATTCTGGTTTAACATTCAAGTAAAATTACACATACAAGATTATCATATGTCCAGCTCATTTGGGATCTGGACAATTAACTTGCCCTGTTATGTACTGCAACTAAGTAAAAGTTTAGAAGTCTTTTTTTAGAACAAAGTGAATATGCTCGATAGTCAAGTGAAAAATTATACTGCTTATCAGCCAATGCATCACAGATTATTTTCTCAAAGCCACCATCTCCTTGCCTATCTTTGTAACACTTTAATCCTACCTACTCACATGACAAAAGCCAGCTATCACTTAAGGTCTGAAGCTATTCATAAAACAACGCAAACAAATCTGACCATACTGTCATGAAAGCCTGATGAGCAGAATTTGTATACTGCTTTTTTTCAACTTCACATTTTAATCCCAGAAGCACTTGGGGGCAATCATAAGATGAAAACACCACTGAGCAAAAATCTCTGCTTGCTTCCCGAGAACTACTTACAGTGATTCACAGCGCATAACTACGAGACTACGCAACACATGACTCCTGTGCTGAAACACGCTCTCCACCTGAGAGAGAGCTCTCTGCTGAGCCACGAACTCCACTGGTACAGCATGAAAGCAAGAAAACCAAATAGTGACTGAGAACCATCTGCAACTGACAAAAAGATGACGGAAGTGGATATTGCGACTGGAAAACTGAATAATTAGACTTAATAACTACTCAAGAATCAGATTAACAAAGCCACTGCAAACCTGTGTTTGAGATAACTGCTAAGCACAGTTCAAGAATACTACTTGTAACAGGCTAGTCTGATATGCAATATTCCTTTAAACATTATCCTAAACGGATATTCCAAACAGCTACAACTAGGTTATAATGAGCAATTACCATACGCAAGCTATTCACCTGCCAAATCTGGGACAGCACTTTTGGTGTCTGTGTCTTTCCAAAGCCACCTCTTGTTAGTCTGTAAAAATCTACACAAGGTAACTTGTTTGACTTGGCTCTCCAATGTAATAGATGTGTGTAAGTTTTCTAGTTAGGCAGGCTACTTTCACCACTGCATTAAGGGGTCAAGTTTTGGAGTTTCTCCCTCATCACATTATAGGGGCTGCTGTGCATGTACAGTAGAGCTGATTCGCATATACAGTCCATTTACTACAACTGACCAAAGACACAAGCACTAGATCTGACACTTGATTATTTTTTCCCTCCCAGAAAAGACCAGGAACGAGCTGCCACTGACAAAACTGAATGAATTTTTCAGCTGGAAAAACAACCCCTGAGACACAGCTGACAGAAGTGGAGCACGTCATCACCCACCAAGATAAAAAGTAACTTCCCTAAGTTCTAAGTAGTTAATATATGCTGGTTACAGATCAAAACCCACTCTTGAAGTTGTGGGGTACTATCCCAAACTTTTACAGTCAGCCAAAGAAGAGACAACACAGCCATCGCTAGAGATCACCACTAATGAAGAATTTCAAGCCACAGTCTTCCAAGAAAATAAGATGCTGTGCATTCTTAGTGCCATGACTTGAAAAGTAGGGGATGGAAAAAGACATTTCCAGACAAGTTTTTTGTTACTGATATATTGGATGCTCCTGTAATTGAAGAGTGAGAGCAATCATAAGTTTTCAAAATATTTCTTATCTCAAGACTAAAACAATATGATTTTAAGAATTACCTGACTTATTTGTCATCTAATTTCTAATTTCTAACTAATTTGTTCAACTATATTTTGTGATCCTGTTTCAGCATTTCACGTATTGGAATGGTTTTTTAAAAACATAACCAGTTTCAACCTCTTAACATGCCTAACGATAAATCAAATACAAAATGAAAAGAATACACATTTGCCTAAGGAAGTTTGCAGAGTTACTTAAGGCCACTTTCTGCAAATTTAATACAGGAATGGACAAATGCAATTAGAGAGTTCAGCTCACTTTGTTTTATGTATCTGATTTTCTAAAGATCTAACTATTTTAAATCCAAAGCCAGCAGAAATAACTGTTCAATGAAGACACCGATGCAAAATTCCATGCTAGCGTATTACCACCGGTACAACCTATTTTTCAAGCAATGACTGCTTATCACTTCTTACAATGCTTGAACCATCAGTCTTGCTCTTAACTCTCCCTGGCATACTCAGGACACACTCATTAGTGACGAGTTTTTCCAAATTTCTGCTATAAACAACTCTGCTTTGTAACCTGAGATCTTGGCAGAAAAGGGCCGGGGGGGGAGAAGCCATGGCAGAAAAAACTCAACCCTACCACGACTGAAAGATGGACGAAATCAGGATGCCTGACTCCTTAAGATTTCCCAAGTAAACGCCTCAACCCGTCTGAACAACCTGTCTCTGAACGGCGTGTTCCGAACCGGCAGCCCACACTGTCGTTTGCAGCACGGTCACGTTCAGCCATCACACGCAGTTCAGCCGCCGAGGACGAGGAGGAGGAGCCAAGCACATGCTTCACATTGTTTTTATTGCTGAGTAAGGTGCAGACAGCGCACAATGGCAGTTCAAAAAAAAAAAAGAAAAAGCCAAACCAAACAACCGTGCTCGTCTGTTTACATCCTGCTGATAACGCCTGCCCATGAACAAGCCCAGCTGAGCTCGCCGTGGTGTTTTACACCTGAAGTATTTCTGGAAGTCAGAGTGCACTAATGAGGGGAACGGACTTAAAGAGGAGGAGACCCAGTCACAAGCCTAACCGCTCATCGCCGCGAACTAGTTCTGCTGGAAACGACGACAGATTTACAATTTATTGCTGTTGTTGTGGGAAGGCTGCGAGGCAGCGACACCTTACAACCACGGAAGACTGTATTTTAAGCCCCGCTACTTACTACTTTAAGCCCCAGAGCCGCTTCACCTCAGGGTCGGCTCCTTCCGGCCCAGCCCCACAGGTCGGG
>NW_010164226.1:70751-70999 GCF_000695765.1 Mesitornis unicolor
GCGGGCCCCCCACAGACGACGGGCGGGCGGCCGCGCCGTTCCCGGGCAGGGCCCCCAAACCCTGCCACTCCATTGCTCGGACCCCCTTTTCCTCCCTACCCCAGCAGGGCAGCAGGGGTCCGGAGGAAGGTCCTGCAGTCCCGTCGCCCACCCTTCCCGTCCCTTCACCTGGCGGCTCCTCGCTGCGCTTCGCATTAACCGGGACTCGGGCCGCGCTGGCGCCTCCGCTCCGACCGCATCAGATCGCT